>NW_027109550.1:308830-313190 GCF_000696795.3 Halyomorpha halys
AAAAAGGGCTGTTTATTTAACCAACACTTGTCATATACATTTAATATACAAATATTTGCTGTTTCAGCGATCTCAACGATTTACTTTTTAGCTTTAAAAATACAATTAATCTTTAAATATTTATTAAATAAAACGTTGCATATTTTTACACAGCGCGTTGATAGTCTTAAAATTATTTATAAAGATTGATAAACATACGTTATTAACAGTCTTGAAAATAAACATTTTTTGTGTGTGCTATGATTTAATTACACAACATTTTTATATCTGTTTTTCATCTTCATCAACAACCAGAACATGTCGGAACCCCTCTAATTGGTCGCCATTTCGAATCATATTCATAGATGGCAACGTTGGATTCTGAGAATCATCTTGCACATCATCAGCACAGTAGCCCCAACAAATAAGCAGATATGTTTTGGACCTCTAATTGGTCATCATGAAACAAAACAACGGTGATGATACCGAGAATCTATATGGGGTTACAAGTGACTTTAATGCCAAATTTAAAATGGGTTCAATTGCTTCTGAGAAAGTACATTTATTGTTTATTTGACCAATGGTTCCATGTATTTTTATTATAATACCTAAAGTTTTAAGATGAGGATAATTTTTTTATTCTCAGATTGAAGCCTTGGAATTTTATTGTAAATAATCAACCGACCTCTCATGCTTAACTTTAGAGATGCTTTTTCCATTTTGGTTTCCATCGAAACTTCTGCTTTCTAAAGAAAATGTAAAGGTACGTTTATGTATTAGTAGATGGTTAAAAGAAGCAAAATGCGCCATATAAGGAAAATCTTTAGAAAAGTTTTCCTTGGAAAGCTACAATGTGTTTTTTCTTCGGGATGTACTCAATACGAAAGTAAAATGGCTTTAAATAAAGTTTTTTCGATTCTGCTCTACAATCTATACAAACAACTGGTTTTTGATTTTTTATCATCGGTTATTTTGCGCTATGTGCCCGCTCATCTTTTGTGTTACTATTAGTACATGAGTCCAAGAGGAGAAAAAAGGCAGTTATTTAACCCCAATTTTTTATTACTTTATTGAAACCTAACTATAATTACTAAAAATACTTAGTCAAAATTGATGAGTCTGCCAAGTATAGGTAGGGGGAATAAAAAATGGCGGCTAATTCAAAACATTAAAAATAATTATTTTTTTATTCGCAGCTCTATATCCTTACAACTACCAATAACAATAGAAAATCTAAGAGTACATCATTTAAACTAGAGTAAATTTGCTAAAATGTAAGCCCTATAGTTAGGGAAATAGCTTTTTAAAAAGCAACATTTCATAAAAATGTTGTATGGAACGTACTGTAATATCAGTTGTTAGTTAATTTATTTTGAGAAATTTATATCTGTACATTTTTATGAAATGTTGCTTTTTAAAATGCTATATCTCGAGAACTATTGAGCCTAAATAGCTCTTTTAGGGCACATATTTTAGAAAACTTACTCTACTTTAAATGATATTCTATTAGGTTTTCGAGTATTATTGATAGTTTTAAAGACATAAAGCTCCGAATAAAAAATTAATTGTTTTAAACGTTTTGAAACATCCACCATTTTTTATTCCCCCTACCTACACTCGGCAGACTCATTAGTTATTTTATATTCATAAAAAATATTATTATTTATTAGTATTATTTGTTTGTCTTCTTAGAAAAAAATTTTAGCATGACTGTAATATTTATTTTTTGAAAAAAAAATTTAAATACTTTTATAATAGTTGATAATACCATACCTTACACCTTTGAATATAATACCTTGAGTTTGGTTAAAAAAGGGCTGTTTATTTAACCAACACTTGTCATATACATTTAACATACAAATATTAGCTGTTTCAGCGATCTCAACGATTTACTTTTTAGCTTTAAAAATACAATTAATCTTTAAATATCTATTAAAAAATTATTACTACTTTAAATGATATTCTATTAGGTTTACGAGTATTATTGATAGTTTTAAAGACATAAAGCTCCGAATGAAAAATTAATTGTTTTAAACATTTTGAAACAGCCACCATTTATTATTCCCCCTACCTACACTCGGCAGACTCATTAGTTTTGACTAGTAATCATACATAGTTCTCACTAAATTAATCCAAAATTAGGGTTAAGTAACAGATTTTTTTTTAGCCACGTCTTTGGTACTATAAGTTAAGTGAGTCCTGCTTCTTTGATCTAATTTTCATTGTGGTTCTTGTACTAGTAGCATTCAACCAAAGTCTTAAAAAAGTAATAAAGGTATTTCAGAACAATCCTTATTGTTTAAACCCCCAGGATATAAATAAATAAAACAAAAGAGAGAAAAATATGAGTAAATACTTATCCTCCCACATCTATATCCATTTTAGGGCCTGGGGTAGTGTTCTATCGTCGGCGTAGCCCGGAGCTACCTTGGTCTCTCAATTAGATTTCACCCTTATTTCTTCTCGGCCCTTTTAGGGTTTAGCTAGAAGCCAAAAGAAGTGTGAGGGAATCCGGATATTTATTTCTTTATGCTTAGGTTGTAAACACTGATATATTTTTTATTACAGTACTCGTAAAAAATTATAAAAACCTTCCTTGTTTATTTATACCTATAGTTTTAAAACGGTTGTTGTTTATTTTTGGTACTTTATAATGAATAATTTAAGAGCTCGGAATCATCCTCTTTAGAGGAAGAAGCTGTGACAAAATACTTTAATATTCACAGGATAATCTCACTGAAGAAAGTATGCAAGTATGAACATGATATGTAATTTTATTTATTTATTTAAAGTAGATACTGTGAAAGCAAATATTGGTGTAAGAAACAACAAATATAAGAAGATACATGGTCTGATAGCCCAAGAATACATTTTACAACTGTTTCGTGTTTTATTTATATTATAACAAAAAATCTAATTCTATTATAAAAATAAAATCTCTCTATACTGTACAAGAGCCGTGAAGAAAAAAAGGCAGTTATC
Organism: Halyomorpha halys; assembly: GCF_000696795.3. Classification (NCBI taxonomy): domain Eukaryota; kingdom Metazoa; phylum Arthropoda; class Insecta; order Hemiptera; family Pentatomidae; genus Halyomorpha; species Halyomorpha halys. Next base: position 311,792 of record NW_027109550.1, read on the forward strand.
TCACTCCAATTTTTGATTACTTTAATGAAAACTATGTATAATTACTAGTCAAAACTGATGAGTCTGGCAAGTATAGGAAGGAGGAATAAAAAATGGCGTCTGTTTCAAAACGTTAAAATTTTTTTTTTTTTCATTCGAAACTCTATGCCTTTAAAACTACCAACAACACTAGAAAACCTAAGCAAACATTGTTTAAAGTAAAGTAAATTTTCTGAAATATTAGCCCAAATAGAGCTGTTTACGTTCAATAGTTACGCGAGATATAGCCTTTTAAAAAGCAACATTTCATAAAATGTACTGAAATATCAGTAGTTAGTTAATTTGTATTGAGAAACCTATATCTCAGGAACTATTTGTTTTATTCCTTCGTAGGAATAGTAGTTTTCATGATCTTTGCTAAAATAAATCGATTTATAGTAGTTCGGACTACTGATGAAAAACTTTATTTTAGAAACCATTGGACGTCCAGGTGTCTGTCAGCACTCAAATTAAAGCTAGTTAAATTTACTATAAAAATAAAAAATAAAATTACTATAAAATGGCCCTATGAAATTGCAACAATTCATGTTTTTTTCCTGAAATTTACAACTCTAAACAAGGTAAAAATATAAACAGTAAATGTGATGAGCTATAATGACTAGAAAGATTTGTAGGGAAACTACTCATTCGATACATCCTAATAACATTTCTTGATTAGAAGGTCTCGAGGCCATTTTATAGCGTCTTCTATTTCATGCTAAAATATTGATTACAAGTATTTTATTCTTTGGATGTTATACAGATCAAGGCAGTTGTAATCCATGTACAGGACGATTGTTGAATGTACTTTCTTAAGAGTAAGTTTGTTTGAATTTTGCAAGTTTGTCTTTATTGTTAACGAACTTGAATATTAACTTTATTCTTTTCAGTCCAATATTTCTATTTAATTTTGATGTTAAGGTAACGATTGAACTATAAAAGTTATAATTCGTGATTTGTATATATTATGTAATATATATAGACGTAAATTATAAAACATGCTAGTTAATTTATAAAAAAAAATATACTGAGTATTAACATTAATATGCTTTAGAATTAATTCAACCAACAGTTAAGTTAGACATTGTGTTATAGGGGTCACTTAATATGTCGTATTTAAAGATATTATATTTTTATATATTATGTACATATGTAAGTGAAATTGCACTATATGTCTAAGAATGTGTCTTATTTGTACGTGGTTATAAGACGGGTGTAGATACTTTAAAAATTAACTTGCAATTAAGTTTAATTGAATTTTTAATATTGTTTTTATTTTTATCAGTCTAATGATTAATATATTGATATAGGAAAATATATGTATACTGTTAACTATCAATATATTGATTTATTTTATATTGATATATTTGATGTCTATTTA
>NW_027109550.1:313736-315591 GCF_000696795.3 Halyomorpha halys
GTGGGGCCACAGAGCTCAATTCCACATGTCCAAATTGGTCTGATTATTGTAGTGTATACTAATTTTTTGTAGTGAATGGAAAGTTTAGAGCGTTTGTCAAGTAAGTGTTGTAGCAATCGGAATCTACGAGCAGTTTCTTGTCGTTTCAGTCTTGTGTGTTGATTCCAAGTAAGTCTCTTGTCAAGATGGAGTCCTAAGTATCGAATCTGTTCAACAGGCATTAGTGATGTATTTAGAAAGGATACTGTAGGACAATTTATAATTTTAATTTTTAAAGTTTATGTCGAAAAATGTTTGATCTTCATTCCGATTTTTATTCTTAAAATTATACATTAGATTTGGCGTGTAGGTCGAAATCGGTTTCAGTGAGTCAATGTATGTACACGATTTCTGTCTAACAAGGGAAGTCTACGCATGTAACCACCGTTTTCAATGAATTTATTTTGGATAATTTTTTTTTTAAATATATAATTTTTGTTTAATAACAATTTTTTTAGGATACATTATTTTCCTCAATCGATTTTTGTAAGATTTCCAAGCTGTGCCATATTTTTAGTTTGCTACTTTTTTTTCTGAAATGAGATAAAAAAGACAAGTTACTATTTACACTAGATCATGTAATCCCTCATGGTCAAAGAGTGAGTTTGCTTTTTTCATCGTAGCCGAAGAATCAACATGGAGGGTGAATGTTATTCTTTTTTTCCCTGGTTCACTGTGTAGTATTACGCTGCCTCTAACCATGTCTTGCGAGTTAGGACTGGTTGGGGTGGGGGTTTTCTTTGAATATATTAATACTTCATAGTGCTTTTAAATATATTTTTATCTCATTTGACATTAGACATTTAATTCCTTTCAACTCTTAGTTTCTTAACTAAAGTGTTCATATACACACTGAGACTGCTTTGCGAGACAGTTATTTAAATTCAGAGGAACTCAAAGCTTGAATTTTTATCGAAAACTATAAACACTTTCTATATATTCCATAAATCCGTATGTGAAAGTAAAAACTATGTTCAAAGATAAATATCAATGGTAAGATACACCGGAACAGTAATACTTCGGTACTTATTTTTATCTATCTTTCTCAAACGTGGAGAGTATTTTCTATACAAAAATAAATAAATATAAAAAAAACTTTGATATAGTCTGACCTAGATATAGGATTCAGTAGCTGGGAAACCTTAGGAAATAGCCATACAGAAAGAAGTCCTGATGGACTAAGGAAGGAGATAGGTAATGTGACCAGTAAAGATGAGACGTACCCCCCACCCCCACCTCCACCCCCAGCTCTATAAGGTGAGGCCATTCATGTAGCACACCCCACGGCTATTCAATCCCCACCCAATATGTGAATTTTCAATTTGGACCTTCTCTTCAAATATCCATCTCCGTTCCAATGTCCATCTATCTTGCCTTATTCATAACCAGGTTATTGGTGGTAATTTAATCCCTCATTTTTTTTTCATTTTATTTATTAAATAATTATTTATCTTGCAAATAAGGTCTTAATGTAGCTATGTATCACTATTATTTATTGCCCTTGTATGTGACATATTTTAATAGATTACAGTTAATAATTTTTAAAAAATCAATTAATTTTCAACGAATTTTCTGTTAAATGAAATTCAGTTATTATTATAAGGACTTAAAAAATAGAATAAATTTCCTGGTTATTTTATGTTATGAGACCATTATTTTGTAAGTATAACAATCTGTTAAAGCTTTGTGAACCAACCAAAATTATATTTATAAAGAGAATTAAAACATGTACATAGATAAACATAAAATAAGTAAAACTTAAATTTTTAACTAAATAGAATTGAATTCACTCTTTTCCAATTAAACAATGTTGTGT
>NW_027109550.1:315811-334351 GCF_000696795.3 Halyomorpha halys
TTTTATTTTTTAATTATTTCTCTATTTTTTTTTTATTTTTTTATTTTTTATTTATTTATTTATTTTATTTTATTCTATTTTTTTTTTAATTTTATCATCCCATAGGCGTTGATGACCAGAGGGTTTTACGCCTTTAAGCAAAAAATCAACAACAACAACAACATATTATGTAAAAATTAAGTGATAAGAAAATTATATTTAAATAAAAGGAAGAAAGACATAAAATAGTATTAATATAAAATAAATGTAAATAAACAATGTTAATAATAAAAAAATTGTAACAGTCGTAAGAATAAAAATTAAAAATTACGTAAAATATACTGTTACAAAAGTACAGGAGATGTATATAAAAAAAACAAGAGAAAAGTAGATGTGGGAACACAAAATTTAAACACACTAACAGACGGAGAATGAAGAACAAAGTTGAATAAAGTTCGTGAAAGAATACATATAAATAAAATTAATAATGATGATATTAAATGATAATAAATGAGTAAAGAAGAAATCAGGACCACCTACCTGTTCAAGGTGATAGGTTAATAGATTTATAGGTTAATTAAATTAATAAATATTTTTATTAATTTATATTATTGGTGTACTGTTTTTAGTATCTTTTTAGCCCTGATGAAGCCCTGCAAAGTGGGGCGAAACGTCGGACATTAATTAGTTAAAAACTAGTTGTTCTTCTTTGACCGCATCCTGACCATCTTCTTATATTTAAACAATGTAGTATATACATATGAATTTGTATATAACTTTTAAATATGTGTAAAAACAAATGAAGGAGTTTCATTTCCGTTTCTAAAACATTCGATGCACGGTTTGCAAATTTTCTCTGCTGACTCAAATTTTTTTTCTACTTTAAAATAAATTAACTTTTTAAATCCGAAGGATTAAAACTCTGCATTATAAAAGTTTTTTTTTATTTTAGAGGATTACACAGATTTTTTTATATCCATTCTAATCTATGCTATGTTTGCTTCAAACCCTTCTAACCCTTTTACAAGTACCTTGTTTCGCTTGTAAAGAGAATCGGGTTAAGAAAAGGACTGATCCTTCAATCCACGTGATGTTTAATAATAATTAATTAAATAAACTCATAAATATTTCTAGCGTTTTGCAATTATCCCACTCTTCAACCAGCTTAAGATTAAGACAACCCCTACAGACAAATCGGTTTTATTTTTTTTCCCAAGCCCACTCGGAGAAGATCTCCTTTTAAAGCCCCCCCCACTTGAGCCACCCCTAACGCCTATTTACCATTTTATTAACCCCCTGAAAAGGCCCTTTTTCATTAGAGCGGGGGCAGCCCTTCAGATATCCAGGGCGGGATCCGCTGGGCCCTGGTAAAAGGAGTCATCAGGAGATTACAGCTTGATACTGTTAAGATTCAAATGGAGGCTTATACTCTCTTCGGCTATGAATGGGGGGTAGCTAAAAACCCTTCCACTCCCCCCCTCCTCCCCGTTTACAAATTAATAGGAGCCGGGATTTGAATCCCTTGTGTCCCGCTGAGATTAATCATCTTATTAAATGGAAGAGAGGTTGTTTTTACCATCTGTTAGTCACTACCATTAGCAGCTTTAAGTAATTAACTAGTAGATTACTTATTGATTTCCATATTGAAAGTTCGTAGGGCTCTTAATTGATAAGAAAATAATCTCTTGATAATAAACAGACCGTTTAGACTAGTGGACTAGCGTGCTTGCAAGAAGGATTCAAAAGCGATTTTTATTTCTTAATAAATTTTAGAGATGATAAAAGTATCCTGACTAAAGGAAAAAAATCTATTGCCGTGTGCTCATCACACTGTTTTAACTTGCTATCCTGGAAGGCGTAAATTTTTCTGTTGCTATAAAAATGGGTACTGCATTCGAAGTGTGAATACCGAATGTTAAATTTATTTCTGCTTAGGCCGCAACAGTTTAAAAAAATATAACAAAGCCGTGTAAATACGAGAGCAATCGGGAGAGTTCGACTATGCTCGGCTTTTCCCGATTTTGCAGCCTGCAAAGAGCTGTCTATATACCACATTTAGTTAATGATTAAATTCTTAATTTGTGCATATTTATATTGTATTTATTATTGTTAACAATGCAAAATGGTTAGTTATTTCAATTAAATAAAATTAAAGGTACTCATTCAGAGGTTTTTTTTAAATTTTTTCGGCAGTAATGCTTTGTCAGACTATTTGAATGAGGATAGTATCTAGCTGATATAAAAGAGAGCTTGGAGTACTTGATTTTACATCGTTATACTTTGAGTTCAATTAAAATTTTGAAAAAAAAAAACGAAAAAAATGTGAAAGATCGATTATCGAGTGGCACTTTAGGCCAGTCAATTAAAATTATAAAATGTCTGTATTATTCCAGGTATATGTATGCCTTAAATATATAATTGCAGCAGATTTTTCGTTTTTGAGACTACCTACAGACTATTTTGCGAAAATTTGAATCCTTGCTAATCTTCTTACTATATATTCCATATGCCAGTAACAATTATACAAAAGAATTATAAAAAAAAAAAATACAGACAAAAACTTATTATTACTATTGTTACCTCGAAGTCTACTTCATCAGAAAAATAAATGATCACTAACTATAACTAAACAAATAAATAAAACCTGTTTTTCCACCAAGACAGACGCCGTTATGAAGTGTGGAACCTGAAAACATCATACCATCAGACCATTTAAATATTTCAGTCAAAATTCCTCAGTTAACTCACTGTCCCAAAGAAATCTTTACATAAGGACCAGGACAGACCATTTTTTATTGGTTTAATAAACAACAATACAAAACTTTCCATTATTCACTTGTTCTCTAAGCAAGCGATAAAAACGTTACTGACTGGCACGCAAGTACAAAATCTGGTGCGAAGACTACATCTCCGGATTACATGTTGACTAAGCTAGAAGTCTCTACATCTCCGGATTACATGTTGACTAAGCTAGAAGTGCTTTCATAGGAAGGTTTCATCATAGAGATTTCCATAATAATTTTGAGTGGACGTTTTTCCAATGCCATTTAGAAATGCCACTAACAATAAATGATAATGAGAGTAAAATATGACAAAAAAATATTTTTGCCCCCGTTGTTCTTACTTTTGATCCAAGTTACTATACAATAAGTGATAAATTTTATTTATTCGTTTGTAGTCCGTTAAAACCTATTAATCTTAGTAAGTATAGATTATTGTTGGTTTGTAGCTTAAAAGCATAATTATGATAGTATTTATAAGTGTGTCCAAAACTTGAAAATTATATGATTTATTTATTATATTTATTCATGGATAAATTCTCCAACTAATAGGCTTACTCTTATTCTGTAATAAATAATATTCTTTGTCAGTTTTATATTTTTTTTTGTTTGATTCATACATTGAGTGGGTAGCTCTTAATTTCATTATGTATTATATATTACTATTTTTTTTAGTATTTCATGTATTTTCTATATATTGGTTGCTTTTTTTTTGTAAGAAAATGTAAACCGACAGATACATTAGGTAGCGTGCTCTGGTATTTATATATTATTAATATAAATTAACCAATAAGAACATAATATGGCTGGCCCTATTTTCATTATGGGCAATAAAAATAAATAAAATTGCCCCTACTGCTATTCATCCACTAAAAATAATTCCACGGATCTTATTACCAGCTTCCTCCACAAATCCACCGGCTTCATCCTTGATTGCATAATCATTCTACCTGGACACTTCTGGGATGATTTTGGAATAAGAGTTGGGGCTAAAAATAACTGGGAATAAAAAGTATTTAGATTGTATCGTCTTTTCTAAAGTTGAACAGAAAGTTTAATGACATAGGATTGTTTTGCCTTTACTGTTAGAAAGGTGAAGGTATTCAAGATGATACCCGAATAGTTATGGGGGATAGTTCATGTAAAGGAAAACAGTGGTTGGCTTGCAATCGTATATTCATGAAATGTTTTAAGAAACATTATATAATGACGAAAATATGGAATAGCTCGTTTTTCATCTGAGATCTTAACAGGGTATAACTTACTATTTTTTATCCAACTCTGTCTTTTAGGTTGGATGCTTGCTGGATACCAAACCTCATAGCTTCGATAAGGTCGTTAAATAGAACCCAACACCACACCTGGGCCCTGAGGGATCAAGTGTTGATCCTCTATGCTCCAGGTGCAAGGTTCCTGGGACTGAGCAGATGGTAACGACCATTAAGTACCATGGTTATGACCTCAGGAGTAGTAGAATCGCGAAAATCTGCGTTCTCTATGAGGATGTGCTTTCTTGTTTGGTAAACTAGGTGAAAGGCCAATATAATCTATAAGCCCTAAGAGGAAGATGGTCACGTGTTACGGAAAGAACGGCATAAAATGGAGGAAGCTATGGATAAGAGAAAAAAAAGGGATATTGAACAATGAATGATACGAAAAAATGACCTTATGGGAAAAAAGAGAAATGAAAATAAAAATATATAGATACGTTGGTTTTTACAAGAGTTAGATCAAATATAATTTTTCGGATTTAAATTATCACTGTAATGTTTTCTGTTAACAATATTGTTTTATGAAAACATCGTACAATGTCAATTCAACACGTTAATTACGCCTGTGACATTTGTGAACCCATTGAATAATTAACGTATTTAATCCAGCAGCCCTAGCGGACACCGTTCCACTATTGTCCCATTCACGATGTCCAAATTAAAGCTGTGATAACAAAATCAATACTAGGAAGTATACATTCTTTATCTCATATAAGTGAACTGAAATCTACGTTCGTGCGATATCTTTTAATTTTTTTCTTTTCGGGGTCAACAATTATTATGTTTTAAATTGCTTTTCGATTGATTTTTTTTATCTTTGATACTATCACTAGGTCCATTATCATATTGTAATAAAACAATGAAAAGCTTAAAAGTGATATATTGTCTTAAATATTTGGACTGGTGACTAAACTTTAAGATCACTTTTGAACAATAATATTTTTTTATTATTTTTGTAAAAACTATATATAGTTACAAATTATAATTGATGACTCTGTGATGAACTTAACCATGACACTTTAAAAAAAAAAAAAATAAAAAAAAATAACTTTGTTAAAATATGAACTGTAAATAGTTCCCGAGATACAGTTTTTCAAAAAGCAAAATTTATCAACATATATTGTGCTACATTTTCCAAAAAAAAAATCATTACAAATAATGGAAACTAGAGTAAATTATCTTATGCGCTTTAGTAAACCCTTTATGTACAATAGTTCACGAAATATACTTTTCAGAAAGCAATTTAACTTTTTTCAAATAAAGAAAAATCAATATTTTGTGAATTAATCTGGCATGTATCATGGAAACTACTCTTCCTAGAAATGATAAACAGAAGTATGTAAGGTCTCAATGGAGGATAAATAGGTGATATACGAGAAAATAAAATACAAAATGCTAATTTCTATTTGTTTAAAAAAAAAAAAAATTGGTTTATGAAATATTATATCTGGGGAACTATTAGACGTACATATGCACCTTAGCACTCCACATAAAGCTAGTTGAATGTATTATAATGTAATCGATAACGTTTATCTTCGTATAACCTGCAGTTTCTATGATATTTGCCCAAATTAATTTACGAAATATTGATTTTTTTTTTGTAATTTGAAAAACAATTTTGCTTTTAGGAAAAATCTATTTCAAGAACAAATGCTTGTAAATGGTTTTATTAGAGATCATATTTTTAAAAATTTACTCTAGTTTAAATAATGTGCTATGATGTTTTTTGTGTTCTCGGTAGTTATGGTTTTATAATAAGGATATGGTGCTCTGAATTAAAAATAAGCGAAAATTTCTGATTTTTACCGAATAAAATAATTTTCAGGAATTAAATACATTAATATTGTCTTTTTGATGATATGTATTTTGGTTTAGCTTAGGTAAAAATTAAACCTTTTTCTAACAGGAAATTGCACACTTTTTTCTACGATTTAAAGAACTCAAAAATGATTTTTTTTTTATTTCTGTAATATCTGCCATTTTTTTATTCTCCCATTGGTGGTTGAATTATCAATTTTGACTCTTGAATGTATATAGTTTTAATATAGATTAATCCAAACATTGGGTGACATTGCTTCTTCTTTTTTTTCCTCTTCGGCCCTTGTAGAAACGGATTCCTGATTTATTTCCTAAAAAGGTAAGTAGAATTAATATAACCAGGAATTCAAGCTTTGCTATTTGTGAAACACGTGTAAAATTAAATCAATAAAATGTAAATCCAAACACGTGTAGTACTTTGCACCCCTCGCCCTCTTCGCCCCGGCAATGGAGCAACAATAATAACTCCGGATAGTAAGGTTCGGTCAAACTTGCTTCTTTCAGGACTCATCCATTTGTGACTAATGGTTTCTGTCGATCGCCCGCCGAAAAAAAAAACCCGGACCGTCTGATTTGGGCGGGAAAAATTGCCGTTTGGAATGGGACGGGGCGCACACCCAATTAGAGGAGCCCTTTCTTCACAATAACTCTCACAAATCGCTTGATAATTTAATATGAAAAAAAAGGAAAAAGCAGACAAGGCAGAAAAGTCCCTGTGCAGTCAATTTGTTTAAGGAGCCCTCCTTAATATTGTCTGTCATGATAAATACTGTAACGTCTGCACTTTATTACCGGCATTTTTATCGAGAGTATCTTTTCTTATGAGCCCCTCAACGTTCTGTTCAGTATGCCTTAGCCGTTGTAGATTTCAATTCCACCAAGATATTTTAGAAGAAATATTTGCTCCGTCCTGCTAATGAATTCCTTCCACGTCTAATATAGACTGGAAAAAACGAGCAGTTAGTAAAACCTTTACTTATCATGAAGTAAAATAAAAAAAAAAAAACTGAAAATTATTACACAATTTTGTATTGTTTGATTGAATTATTTATTTTATTATATCAGTAAACAAAGAATGATCAAATATATCTGTTGTGTCCTCTCATATGATTTTTCAATGATGAATGCCAGTATTGTAGGCAAGAAACCCCGCGAGAGGCCAAAAACCAGATGTATAAACAGTTTCAACAAAGATGCAAAAGTTGAATGAAATGAAAAGAAATGGATTCTGTATATGAAATAACAACAATTTTGATTTCGATAAAGTAAAAAAAAATTAATACAGTAGTAGCATGGGACAATAGAATTTTGAAAAAATGCATAGAATCTAAATATGAATACAAAAAATATTGTAGTAAGTAAACTTCAAGTCAAGCATAAAAGAAATAAGTCGATGTTATGTTGACACCATTAACAAAACAAATATTTAAAAATAAATCAGTATAGGGCTCAATATATATAAACAAAATCAAAGTGGAATTAGGCTAAATACCTTTCAAGAAAATAAAGTTAGTACAGTCTAATTTGCAAGGGAATGACAAGTAGATGGATAGCTTACAAAAAATAAAATAAAATAAATAAGGTTAAAAATTTAACAAAATAAAAATAATTTCAGGCGCTTTTTAAATATTTCTCGATTTAACTATCCGTTTTAAGCTAATATGTATTTCAAAAGTGATATAGGACCGTCGCTCCCCGAGTGTCTTACCGGGGTGGGTCCGGTGGGAAAGGATTGCCTTTTTTTTGTTTTATGATCTCCTCTTGTGAGATTGTGGCATGTATGTTCGTACATCGACCAACTTGCTGTATTTGTGTTTGAGAAGTCAGATATGGCTACCACGGACATGCTTCATGTAGCTAACTGGAAAGCTGTAGCCTAAGACAGACAGGCTGATTTGGGCAGTATATATATATATACATATGTGTGTGTATATATTGTACTTATTTGTCAACACAATAAGAATAATATTACTAATCTCGATATTAAGGTGGTTAACTTAACTAAATTTTCTAGTAGTCTTTCTCCTTCTCTCCGTATTCATCTTCTAGCATCAAACCAGAAGAAGAAACTGGAAAATAATGCTATGCATTATAAGCCCATGATTCACGGTTAAGGAAAATGTAAAATCCAGATACATTCCTAATCAAGAATATACAATTCCCTGAACCCGAGCTTATTGCCATTATTTTCGAATTCCTTTCTATAAAGGGAAGGGTCAAAGACCTTTACAACGATGAAAGCAAAGGACCGCCAAAGACCAGTCTTCATATTTGCTGATTCCAGGCACTCATTTGGAAAATTGGAGGAACTCACAAAGGTGATAAAACGCTCGATTGAAAGCGTCGCTATGTTTCTTCTCCTTTGACCGCACTTCTGATTCCTGGAACATTGGGCCGTATGGCTTTCGTTTGAAGGCAATTTCAAGAGTGATATAGTTTCTAGTGTGACTCTTCGGTACAGTTTTAATGATGTTCAAACCTTTAATGAAGTAATTAGTCTCATCTAATTAAATAGTTAGAATTAATATTTTCCTCAGTACAACTCCTAAAACGAAGAAAATTTTACAATAAATAGGTATTGTAATGAAACTTAATGATCTAAAAAAGTCAGTATCTGCAATATTTGAAAATAAATATCTTTTGAGGTATTGCTACCTTAGCTACATAGTTTACAAAAAATATTGTGTTATCGAAAAGTTTTGTCTTTTGTACTCTTTAACTACTCGAACCTTTATGTTATGTTCCGTTTAGAGACATAAGGAAAACAAAGAAAAATGTTTTTAGGTGTTCTTACAGTCCGGCGAGATCTCTTATTGTTTTAGTTTATTTTAGAAGTTACTTATTGACAAATATAAGAATCTGTCAAAATTTAAGGACAATGGACAAAGTGGAATGAGTCAGAAAATAATTATAGTATTTTACATACCATATACGATATGGTTCTTTTACCAAAACATTTGTTTTCGTTGTAAATCAAATTAAAGGAAATCTAAAGATTGAGGAAGAGTGATGAAGGAGGTAAACGTAAAAATATCATTCTTCCGTTTGAGCACAGAATTATGCTCCAAATGTAATATTTTAATCTTTTTTTTTACTCTTACTGAAATAATACAATCGGCCACACTTAAGGGAAAGTTAGGGCTGTAAGTACTCAAAATACCAAATATAAATACTAGATAAACAGAAAATTAATTAAAGAAATATAAAATTAAAATAAGAAAAGTAAAAATAAAATGGATAATAATAATAAGAAAAATATATATAAAATAACTTAAGTTAAGAATTAGAAGGGGAGTGCGATGACACTGTGGCACTATGCTTCTAACTCTAAAGAACCCAGGCTCGAATTCGGCTGGGCAGAAAATTGTTTTCTTTCATACTTTAGCCGTGAGTCAATTCAGTGGGTTATGGAACCCTCCTGAGGTCCACAGTGCCTTTTAAATTGGGTACCCTCAATATAGTAAAAATAGGCGTGATTCCAACCAAATCACCTCCTCGCACAACCGTTGGTCTAGTAACTAAGTACCGCACTTTTAACCCTTCATGGGTTGTAGTCTTTCAGATTTTAATTTTAATTTTAAGAATTAAAAATAAAATAAATCATCTTGAATATTTTCATTACTATAAGCAAGTTATACACAACGAAAACGTATTGGAAGCCTAAAGTAGGTTTTTGTAGTAATACTTTATAATAAAATACCTATTCTAAATAAAATGTATTCAAATATTCTAATTAGTAAATAGTTAATGATTAAAACATACGATGGATACTGAATATACGTAGAAATACAATCATTACGTGTATAAAAGAATTAAATTACACGTCTAATCGACTCAGCAATGAAGAACGATAGAGTAATGGGAACATTGAACACTTAATAAAATAGTACAAGAGTCCAAGAGGAGCAAAATGGCAGTTATCTCACCCCAATTTTTGATTACTTTAATGAAAACTATGTATAATTAATAGTTTAAATTAATGAGTCTGCCAAGTATAGGTAGTGGGAATAAAAAATGGCAGCTGTTTGAAAACGATAAAAAAATTTAATTTTTCATTCGGAGCTCTATATCTTAAAAAGTAGGTACAACACAAGAAAACTTAAGATAACGTCATTTAAAGAAGTGTAAAACAACTATAAATCAATTTATTTTAATAAATATCATGAAAACTACTATTCCTACGAAGGTAAAGGTCATAAACTTCTGTATAGTCCATTAAACTTAGCTTTAATTTGAGTGCTAATAGACATCTGTACGTCACATAGTTCCTAAGATATAGATTTCTCAAAATCAATTAACTAACTACTAATTTTCAGTAGATTTTAAAGAAATTTCGCTTATTAAATAGCTCTTTCTCGAGAACTATTGGACGTAAATAGCTCTTTAGGGATAATATTTCAGAAAATTTACACTTCTTTAAACAATGTTCTCTTGGATTTTCTTGTGTTGTTGGTAGTTTTTAAGATATAGAGCTCCGAATGAAAAATCAATGTTTTTTTTAGATTTTGAAACAGCATCCATTTTTTAATTCCCCTACCTATACTTGGCAGACTCATCTATTTGATTAGGTATTATCAATAACGTTTATCACATGTATTTACTTTAAATATATCCTATATATTGGAAATTTTAATATATTTTTTAAAATATTGTAAGGATGTATAACTTTTATCAATGCTAAATTTCTTTGAAAAATACCGTTGACTAAACAACACAAAAATTAAAACAAATGGAATAAAGAGGTGAGCCCACAGCTACAAAGAATTAACAGAACTAAACCTTTAATGGCCTTTTGGTGTTTGAACGAGTTACAAACCACACACAGGAGAAAAAAAAATATTTTAAGCAGACCAAACATGTAAGGTTTTTGGAACTTTGTTTGTTGAGCGGGTTATGTAGGGCGAAGAGTCGGCAAATTTGCCGGGCGACGCCTATTGTAACCGCCTGGCTAGAGTCAACAGCCCATGCCACTGGCTTATTCAACAGTCAGATCCCATTGCATTAGCCATTCATCAAACTCTCTCATTCAGAATGTCCCGCCTTTTTAAATACCTCTTGGGAATTTTCTAGGGAAGTAATGAAAACAAAATTCTGCAACAGGTTTGTTTAGTCCTGTTTTAGTTTGCTGTCGAGTTCAGGTCTAATATTTGCTGTCCACGAGATCGAAGTTAAAAGTTAAAGAGAAGATTAAAATTTAAGCAGGATAAAAAGGGTTCTTGTTGGAAAATAAAGGTACTCGGGAAGTAAGGTGCACTCTTAACTACAGTTGTTGTTCTATTCCAGCTGTTGCCCATAATTTATATACATTTTTATACGCCGTGCATCTACTTGATTTTTGGATCTGTGGAGCTTTCTAGGATACATCCACATTAATTGCGTATAGTATCCTTAATTGGAGTGAGAGATAAGTTGGGTCTTGTATTGCCATTTCGATCAAAAAACAATAATTAGAACTGAATCGAAGGCCTTACTGATTATAAAATATAAAATAAGATTTTTTTTAATAATGAGACGGATGCAGGTCATGTATTTATCAATAGCCAATTTATTCAAGTATCAAGTGTTAAGTATTTATCAACAGCAGTCAAGAGTATTTATCAATACCCAACGTTTCAACATATAGTAAAGGTCTTCATCATTCTGTTCTAATTGGTGTACGGTGTATTAATGTGATTGGTGAATTCGTGTATAGCAATGATGATCGATTTAACCTTTATCTGGTCCTCCATCTGATCGGATTAGCTCTCATGAAGAACCTGTTGTGTGTATCAAAACGTATCTGATGGTAATTCGGACCATCCCCTTATCATATCTATATAATATAAAATATGTATGTGTAATTAAGATAATACATAATATAATGTAAGCTTAATTTTATTTTTTCTATAATTAAATGTTCAAGTGTCCCACATCCCAGTAAATGACAAGTAATAAACATTTCTTTTACTCATAAATGTAAAACTGAGGCAAGTCGCTATTATGATTTTAACAGCAATATAGTTTAGTTGTTTTTGTTTTTATAAAATTTCTCATTTCATTTATTAAAGATAATATTGCAACTAATTATGAGTCAATTTGAATATATATTCTTTTTAGGATGCCAATTTTTAATTATGAATTCCTATGAATTATTCCTGTGTAATATTAATAGTTGTATATTTACAACTAGTTTTTTAATTTGATTAAATTAGGGAAGTAAGTAGTTAAATCCATATGGGACAGGCATATATTATGATAGGTCTTAATACTGATTTACAAAATATTAAATTATTTTTTGGGGAAAATTTTGATTTTTGATATTAAAATGGGAATATTTTGTGCATTATTTTCCTTGCGTTTTCCAGTTTTAAATTAATATACCGGTTGAACAACATTTTATTATATAACGTGACTCTCAAGTAAAGAATAATTATCTGACATGATTGTGACATAAATAATGATGAATATAGGAAAAACATATTTATTCTGTGATCTATTTGTGAGCAAGCATGTTCCCTAGCACCCGATTTCATTAATTTTATTCCGGTCAAGATTCCAATTCCAACTTTAAACCAGAGATGGATTGAAGTATACAAATCTAACATGTTTTCACTGATATCTACAAATAATGGGTATGCTAAAACATGACAAACTAAAATCATCAGGTACTTTCGATCACAGCTTGGGCCGCTTCCTCAGGTACCAAACTTGGGCGAGTCGAAGTGGTTGGTCCTCGACCAAAGTTTCCTTACGATGTTCCTTGTTACATACACCCAGGAACATTTCAGCTCCATAGCCATACCAAAGCAACCATGCCGGACCGCACTCTTGGTGTTTCTATACTCATAACTTTCTCTAGTGTTTTTATTTATTAAAATGCATTTTATAAAAACAAAATATAAAATAAAATGGGAAATAACATTTTAATAAATTACAGATTTATTTTGTCTTATAAAAGTGAATATTTAATCAGAAATTTATTCTTTTATAAAATACGACTACTATAATATTAAAGTATTATGATAAAATAGATATTGTACCATAAAATATTACCACATATTAATTGTTTATGAATTTTGAATTACTTATCATTTATTCAACTTTCTAATTGGGTCATGCCCGAAGTTTGATTAATTTTTAATTAGTTTTTTAATTAATAACAGTTAAAATGTGTCCTCAATTTCATGCTTAACAGCCTTAGAAGGTCCATGGTCTTGCATTTTAATGAAGTTAAAAAGAAAAAAAAATTCTAAATTTAAAATATACCGGCCGAAAATTCAAATCAAGGAGTAATCCTTAGTCCATTGCTGTAATGAATTTTCACATAAATTATTACAAAAAAATACAAGTTGATGTTCAGTGCCATTTAGGTGATTTTATTTATTTGAAATTTTCGTAATGTTATCTAATAAAAAAAAAGTTATGTAGAAAATATTTTTTACAGATTTTTTATAAATATTTAAAATGCTTCTTATGTAAGTAATGAATTCTTAATTAATGTATTTCTTTGCTTCAGCATTGTTCATAATTTCTTGGTGAAGTAAATTCATAACGTATATAATATATAAATTATATATTTGGGGAGGTATGAGTAAACCTGACATGAAAATATTTTTCTAAAATAAACATACCGAAAGTGTTATTTTGGATTATCAATCAATACTTTTTGACGATTTCTTCGATTTGTTTAAAATAAATATTTATATTTATTTTTATATACTACGATGCTTCCAGAGGTAATACAATCTTATTCTATATCGTAAATGAGTTTTTCCATAGTTACTTTTTTTTAAATGTTATTAATATAATTTTAATAACTTTTTGATAATTGAGGTAATTATTGTTGAACGTAATAAAAATTACAATTTACATTTTATCGGAAACATGGTTATGAGTACCAGTTTTACTATGTTGTATTTTTTTAGTTGAAACAAACCAATGTTCTTTTCTGTTTAATGAACTTATCATAGATAGCTCGCCAAATGTTATGGCAGCTGGTTACATTTGTTTTTATTTGATTTAAGCAAATATGTAATTCAAAGAAATAGTTTTTAAGTTTTTTTTTAGTTCCTTAGAACCATAGTTAATGCACCGTATGACGTTTCCAACAGATCACTACACCATGACCTTCATATCCCTTTTGTCCTTGACCTCATACCAACAAAATTCCATATAAACCTTTCTAACCACCCTAATCCTTTAATGAGACTTATTGTAAAATAAAAATGGACAATTGGAGTTCTGGCAATGGTCAGATTCTCCACTCAAGTTGAGTGTTTGCTGCTTTAGCGCACTTGCTCAGCCTCCACTGGCTCATTACCAATGATACGACGAAAGGGATGCGCTTGGATCTTATAAGCTCTGCTCTACCCCTCACACGTGGGGGATAGAGTGGGGTCAGGGATCCTCAGGTCGATTGTGCAATTATTGTATATAGGATAGAGATTGTTTTATTTTTATCATTATTTTATTTTTTTATTTATTTATTTTTTAAGAGAGATTTTATTTATTTTTATGTACTTTTTCTTTCATTTATTTATTTATTTTTCATTCTTATTTTATTTTAGTAAGAATATGATCATTCATCACTATCACCTATTGCCCACAACGGTGTGACATATTGTAATATCTATCAATAAATTAAGTTTTAAATATAAAAAAAATTTTTTAGACGAACTTGCAGATCAACTTGTATTCTTTATTTTTATTTGTCTAGTTTACTAGACATTTAAATCACTTGTATCTTTATAATATCAAAAATCTGCTGCTTTAAAGCAAAGGTATTTTAGAGGCTTCCTTACGTAAGTATTAAAAAAAAAAAAAACGAAAAATAAAATATTACCTTATATTGTACTATAATAATAGCTAAAGTTAATGTTTTTTAAAACTTTCTTTTAGTAATCTAGCAGGTACAAAAAATATTTATAACATTTATATCTAATCTATACCTATACAATAAGTTTGTCTAAATATAATATTTTTTCTTCTTTTCTTTCCTTTATGTCGCTCAACATTGTCTTGTTGAGGTTGAATCTTGTTATACCAAGACCTGAGAGGCAGTAGTCCTCGCAGCGGAAGGTAAATAAAGATTTAGGAAACCTATCAAGATCAGAAGAAGACCTATATGGGACTAACAACCGCTTCTTAACCTCACCTCAAGTGTCCCCTTGCACAATCTTTGATTTAGTTCTTTCTTGGGTATCGATTCTCGCATTTCTTTACCTTTGACTGCGTTTTTAATACACAAAAATAGAATGTATGCATATAACACATTAATTTATTAATTGATTTTTTATAAGTAGAGGTTTTTTAGGTAAGTTGTCCGTGATTACTCTAAAAACACGTGTACAAACCTAACATATAGGGTATGCTTTAAAATAAAATGAATAAGAACTAACAAACATAAAAATAATTGAAGATTTTTCTATCACAAGTATACACAATTCTATCAGAAGAATACACATTAAAAAGATTATTATATAAAAAATATTCTTGGAGTATGTTATGTACATAAGTTAATTTTTGTTGTTGTTATTGTTGGTTTTAACACCTATTTGACCAAGGAAAATTTGAATTTTGAAATAAAATGAATAGATATTGGATATAAAGTTTTTTTTAATTTGGCAAACAAATCTTAAATTTTGAAAAGTGAATATACTTACTTTGGATATAAAACTGTGAACAATTGTCAATATATAATTGGCAGACCGTAACTTACTATGGTACAGTAGAAAATTGCTTAACTGTGTCAACCACCTCTCCGGATAATCCGAAGGTAAAAAAAAAACAAATATAATAGAGAAAAATGCTTTAGCATAAGCAATGGTGTGTGTTGAGTAGCTACATACATAACATACCAATTAGTCTTATTAGATTTAATATAAATGCTTACCTAAAGTAATTAAACAATGATATATATAATTTTTTTCAGTTATTACTAAATATCACAATAGTGTTATTTTTTTTTATAAATAAGTTAAATTATATTTTTTTATTGTTTGTCAATTTTTAACAACAAAAAAAATTTCTAATAAAAAATAAAACAAAACAACTGAACTTATGGCTACTATTCAAACCATTAAAGGACATCGTTTTACAATTAAAATGAATCATGTATCCAAGGAAACATTTAAATTGGTTTACTAAATTTATTATCGTATATTAATTTACATAACACCTGAATATGTTTCGAACTGCATTTTAATTTTTACCCAACATATAAGTTAAATTGATGTTGAAGTACCGATTAGGATGTGCATGCAGGTTTTTACGGTTATCCAATATTACTTTAGTAAGATAGTAATAAAAACATAATTATTGACGCTTTTCAATAATAAATGTAAAATTAATTTATGTTAATAAAGTTTATTAACCCTATTTAAACGGTGAAGTTTTAACTTTATGAATTATAATTATATACAATAATAAAAAAATAGAAGTGGAGGGGATATTTTAACGTATATTAGCTTATTCTAATTAGTTATCTGTTTCATTTAGTGCAAGACAAATGATTCCCTTGAAGCTTCCAGATGCCGGTCGTGGAAGAAGCCACCCATAAAAAACCCACTTTTTTTTTCTCTTAGCTCCAAATTAGGAATAAAACGTGTTAGGGGACCCAAATATAGTGACTTGTATTTTTAACGTGTTCACCGTATTTTAACGGTTGGGATCCTCCAGGTGTTCACGATATCCTATAAATCACTCTTTAAATACCTTTTTAGTCTATTAATCACTACTTTCGGTATCTATTTATGTTACTACTGATATACGTGTTTGTTCTATATTATATGTATATTATAAAAAATAAATAGAATGATTTTTTATCATAATTACAATAGAATAGAATAATAAAAGAAATGAACTCTTGGAAAAAAGAGAATCTTCAAAAATGAAAAGATCCCATAAAATATTTTTAATTGATACTGAAAGTGAATGGTAAATAATCATTTTTAATGAAGGTACACATTATTTGTTGATATTCGTGAATAACAAAAAAATGAAAATTGTAAAACTTTTAACTAGATAATTCAATTTCACGATTATTTTATTTTCCATGAGGGTACTTAAAGTCGTTTATAATTTTTAATAAAGTTATAAAAAAAAAATCTTTCTAAAAAAAAAAAAAAAAAAATGTTTTTCTCTATTGTGTCGTGTTAATAATGTAAAATTGCGAAATTGGCCCATTTACACAATATTTAGAGATGTATTAGTTAAATGATAACAAAATAGTAAATGAAAGAATGAAACAAAATTTCAACTTAAAGAAAAAATGACATGATTAAATATTTGAAGTAGCTGTATTCTAATTTTGATATATGTCTTCTTAACATTTTACATTTTTGGATTGGTCACGTCACTTATCCAGTTACTTCTTTTTGACAATAAGAGACAAAAGGAAACTAGAATAAAATGCTGCAAAACCCAAGATGACAAAAGTAGCAGATACCTCAGTTTGACTTTTTATCGACGATATGTGTCTTGTCAAGATTTAATAGAATTTTTTAATGTCTTTAGTTTAAATTTTCTTTTCTTTTTTTTTTTTTAGTTTATTTATATTTGTTGAGAATGAGGATTTTAAAAATCATTTGAAAATGATGGTCAGAGCTACTGTCGAAAGAAAAAAAAATAGTTGTTAATTATTTATTTATTGCCAATAAATAGAAGACCCCATACTGTAGGTCTTTTTTAGTGCAAAAATAAAAAGAAACAAAAAAGGTAGAGTCAATGTAACAGTAAATGTGACAATAAATAAAACAGATAGAAATTTAGAGGTATACAAACTATCTAAAACTTAAGTTAAATAATCAGAAGTATAAAGGATACATACAAAAAAATTAACTGACAATAATTAATTAATAAAGTAAACTTATACTTGAGAATATATATTATTAAAAATATCTAATTATTTAACTAACTAAGGAGATATAATAGCCTAATTTATAGTTAGTTAAATCAGTCTTTATTATACTATCTTTATTTTAGTTAGTAATATTTTTGTATTATTAAATCTTTCTCCTCCATGTTATTCCATTGAAGTTTTTGATAATTTTTATTCCTCCTCCTTTTCATTTGTTTTATTTAACATTTAATGTCACTCTTTAACTCTTACATTGACTCTTTTGTATATTTTTATTTTAGCTCTGATAAAGACCAAATTTTGGGGTAAAAATGTCGGTAATTAATGAATAGTTAAGACTATGTATGGATAATTCTGTAAGCGAATGTGTAGTAGATCTCCATTACAGTTATTATTGGCGTTTAAGTCACTTATACACATTATTTTCTGATAAATATCCGGAGATTGAAAAGCCACATTGGGAAAATGTTTATCCGACTAAGTAAGAATCAGGAAATTTGTAGCAATTTCGAGAAAGTAGACTCGGAGGCAGACCTTGGAGGCAAACAACGAGTTTGTTTGAAGAAGGGAATACAGAGGCCTGTTTATTTGCTGGACAAATAGGGGTTAGGGTTTAGTTTGTGAGTTCTTACTTGCTATATCCAATAATTGGATCCTTTTAGATCTTAATTGGCCCAGTTTGGTGGTGCCCACTTCTTCCGACGGCTCTGCCACTTCAAACTGGCTCCGTGTTCCCGCTCTCTCCGAACAATTTGTCTGACCTATTCCCTTGAGGACAGGCTGTACGTCGGCCCAAAGGGCATTGTAGTTTTTGAAAGAAAACTGTAAGTGTAGTATTTTACAACATTATATATAT
>NW_027109550.1:334401-347568 GCF_000696795.3 Halyomorpha halys
TTTATGTTGTTGTTTTTTTTAAACTATTTCTTGTGACAGTTAAGTTTTTTATTGTTTGTATTGCAATTTAAAAATATATATACTTATATATATTTTAACCCCCTTTGTGGTCATTGTTGACTTACAGGGGAGGGTGTTATTTCGTTATTTTGTTTGTTTAATAGCGTAAAACTTCTCTGTTTATCAACGCCACTTTTTTAATTTTATCTTTTGTTTATTTTATGTTAAATTTGTAACAATAAGTTTTTTATTTTAAAAATTTAAATACAAATTCTTCGTAAAATCCTTAATTCTCCTTACTTTGTCACAAATCAAATCATCCATCAGGATCTCAATGTCATCAAGTTGCCGATTTGGTCAGAACCAGATACCCTTCCATAATAAACTTCCCAACCACCCAAACCAACTCGTTTCTTACCTGGCTTCTCCTTCACTACCTAATAATCCTCCTAGGCGTATGAAAAGAAGATGGCCTCGAGATCTTCTTTAGAAATGTTTTTGGAGTTCTATCAGATGATAGAAGATGGGTAGATTCTCCACATGTTTGTATCAGGTCATCATATCACTAACAGCAAATTTACTTGATGTGTATATATGTATATAGTTATAAATAACAATAAATAAATTATTAAAAACAAATAAATAAAAATTCTATCGTTTTATCATCGTCCTTAAGGGTTGTTTATATATCCGGGTTTTATCTAAAACTTTTGAGGTGTGAGGTGACAACATCTTGAGTTATAGCTAAATGTCAAATGTTTATTACAATGCTGACATTTAAGTTTTTTTTTTGTGATAAGGAAGGGATGAGTAATTCTCGTATGACCTATTTCAGTTTAGTCAGGACGACCTCTCCACTATGATACTTATGCCTGCAAATATTCTAAGACTTGACCTTCTTTTTTTAATTTTTAGTTTAATCATTGGTCTTGCATTCCACATAGATTGACATCTTTCTTTAATTTCCATTTCGGGGGGGGGGGAGGAGGAGGGATTTGCTCATTTCTAATGGAGATAGAATTCCTTTAACCTACCGGGAGCGCTGGTGCTTCCCTTGCAGCTTAATTTGTCAGTTCGTTTCCAACGATTCGCACATGACTTGAACCCCAATTAATTTAACTGACATACCACGGGGAAGGGTATTATCTGCAGGTAACCAACCTATCCTAACCAGAGTTGGTTTTTATGCCTTTTTTGATGCCCTAGCCGGATTTGAACAGGCGTCGCTGCAGTCTCGAGGTTGCTAAGGTGGCGCCTCAATGGCTATAATTGGCGCCCAAAATATAATTATAAATAATTAACATTAAATTTACCAATCTAGTTATGGATGAACAAAATTAAAAAAAAAAGTGTGTAAAATGTCTCAAAAAATCAAGATAATCTCAGGAAATTATTTTAACTGACACAATGCTAAAACATCCCATGCATACACCTCTCTTAAATATATAATTATAGGTACGTACGAATTTTTGTTTTTGTGCTTGACTGTATATACCCGCGGATTTTGCTAGTCTTGCCTATTTGGACTTACATAGGTATCTCTAAACGATGATTTTCGTTGGATATTCCAGATCAAAATTTTTCATGATCGCATTAAAAATCTTACCCTTTACTATATGTTCCATATGTAGCTAAGTAAAAGTTAAAATAAAGTTTATAAGTCTCTATTCGGATGTCATCAACAAGTTGGATATCATTAAATTTTATTGTGTTAAGGACTTATTTGTTTGTTTTCTCGTGGATGGGCTGCACTCTAGAAATTTCTGTTTGAAATGAATATTCCCCACAATTTCATTTCAGTTTTTTCAGTTTTCCATCTTAACTTTAAATCAAATATCATAAACAGCTGAATATTCAGTTTCTTTGAACCCAACTATTCAAATTACGATTTTTTAGAATTATGTGTGATTATAATATTTTAACTATACTTTTGTAATAGCACTTCTTATGTTTTCCTAAAAAATGAAGTTATGAAATGTCTTCCAGTTCTCATCGTTACTTTATTCATATTATTTCCTTTACTTTAAATCAACTAATAAATGAATATTTGTATATTTGGACCTTGAAGGAAGGGGTATTATGGAGGAAGTAGGCTTAAATGTGAAGCCAAAAATGCGAGCCTTAAGATAAACCCCAGGAACTAGGCAATTGAAGCCATTCATTGGCTACCTTCTGTTTCAGTTTAGGTTAGAATGGCGAACATTTCTATTAACTGCAACATAAATCTGCGTACTTACGCCATAGTCAACTCCTCTCTTTTTGGTTAAATATAAATTACATATTCCAGACCTACCTTTTGGCTTATCTGATTTAAATTAATTGACTAACACAATAATGTTTAATAATAGTTCTTAGGTTATCCTAGATAAAACATTATTATTTTTCAACCCTCTCTTTTTCTATTTTATTATCATTTAGTATTAAGAAAAAAAAATCCAAAAAAAAAAATAAATAAAAAAGGAAAAAAAAAGTATCAGGGAAAAGTTGGGAGCTCTCTAAAGTTATTTGTTTAGAAGTAGAGAAGTTTCCTGAACTCTGCAAACAAACAGCTCCTTACCTAAGATCCTTTTTGAGGTTATTTATTCTTCAAAAACTCTTGAATATTCTACAGAATAAATTATAAAATATTGACTTCTCTAAGAAACAAGGGAAAGATCTGGTTTACTTAATCAAATGATTGCTTAAAACCTAATCATACTATCTGATGGTTTTATTAACGAAGTGTTTAATTTCTAAGTCATTAAAAAAAATTACAAAAATATTAACATTTGTACATCTCTTTTTTAAAACAATATTAACAAATAATCAGATATTACCAATATTTTTTTAGAAAAAAATAATTTTATTAATTGGTCAGTAATTCTTTCATTGATAAAGAATCGGAATTATTACAAACATAGCTTTAAAAAAGACGGCAATATGAAGAATATAGAAATATTGCAAAGTTGCATTAAGTAAGTCGTTGATCGTACAAATGAGACCGACTGAAGTAGCATAGGTATATTTGCTTGGTTGTTTGGAAGAAATAAAATAATAACATATATAAATACAAAAATATATTAGCAAAATGAAAGTAAAATTAGACAACGACAATAACTACAATGAAAAAATAAAAATCACCAAATGATTTTATATTCATGAATTCCTTATTATTATTAGAAATAAAAGATGTTTGTTTTTTTCAGAAAAACAAAATTAACAACAAACAAAAGGAACTTTTTTTTTAATGGTGTGCTAATATTTGACCGTAGGGTATTGAACCTAATTTTGATATGGGGAGAAGATGGTCCGAGGTGGAAAGGTACAAAATTTATTTATTTATACCAACCTTTCGACCTGAATTTCAGGTCTTGATTAGGGTAACTTGGGCGAAGTTACTGTCTAAAGTGTCTAGTGTAAGTCTCACTTACATCATTTTAAAATGTGTAAGTCTAACGTCATGGGTAAAGGACCTGGAATCGGAAGAGATTGAGCACTTACGACTGTCCCTTGTCCCAGTCTGTTCTAGGGGATTACGTGAAAATTGTTTTCCCCTTACCTTAACAATCAAATTCTTTTATGATTCACATTTTTTTTTCATTTTATAATATTATCAACAAAGAGAGATAGTTAATTATTCCAAACAAACAAAACTAATGTTACTTTAAATGATGCTGTTTGAATATTCGACTTTTAAACAGCGTCAGACTATTTCAATTAGAATACACCTAGCTTATAGTAATGGCCACTGGATTATATATTGATGTACCTAGTTTAATCAACCGTTTTCAATACAATCGAAAAAAAAATGTAAAAATCGATTCTCTAAAGGGATAGTTCAGGTCAGTCGATTTTATCCTAAATGTACCTGCAACATCACAGGCCGTTTTATTTATTTATTTTATTCATTTAAAAATTTTTATCTAATTTTATCTCATCAGATGACATCTGTTGGTCGGTGCCAAAATAACACATAAAATGATAGACATAAGTGAAATGTAAATATTACAGTTTAGACTATTAGGGCCTTCTGGAAGCTATACAATTTTTAAGCTAGATAAATCCATTAATTAACAACTACTAATATGAAAATAGATTTAAAAAAATAAAATAATAATTATTAAAAAAATTAAATAAAATTAATAATAATAATAAAAATAACGAAAAGGATTTTGAATTGAATAATAAAACTGCAAATTTAAAATTAGTGAATTAATATAATAATGAGAATAAAACAAGATGATACAGAATATGATAAAATAAGGATCCAATAATATCCATTACTAAGCACACATACTCATTGCTGGTTCTAATTGTAATATGTTAAATAAATCATGTGTAGTTAAGAAAAAATACAAGCAGATATGGTCATTTGGTGAATTAAAATCGATTATTAGGAATCAATAAGAAAATAAATATTTCTTTGTTAATTTTTTTGTGGTTGATTCTTCAGGTAAGCGATTGAACAGATATAGTTTTCAGTACGTTTACCAAATTTATTGTTATAGGGTGGTTCGATAAATTTTTTTTTCTAACATTTCTAGATACATTATTTCTTTTCTAAATAAATTATTATCTATAAATTTTAAGATAATTCCATAAAAAAAAAATAATAATAATAGTTTAGGTGGTAATTTCTTGATTTATTATTGCGGTGCATTATTGTTCTTAATGTTCGGTTTTGTAGATTTGCAAGTTTTGATAAATGACTATGAGCACTGGGACCATAACATTCGATCTCGTATCTTAATAACGATTCAAATAATGCTTTGTACACCATTATTAAAGTTTCTCTGTAAAGTACAAATTGAAGGTAACAAATTTTATATGGGCATATTCTTAATCTCTTTAAAAAATTTATTATTTGTGGTTCCCAAGAGAAGAGCATTATCCATATTAACATATTTATATTTTTCTGCAACATTTAATGTTTTACAGTAACATATTTTTATATTATTAATATTAGTAAGACAGGTTTCAGTCCGTGTATCTCTTTTGAAAACTCAGAATCGAAATTTTGGCGGATAGCAATATTTTCACTTACTATATATCCCATATTGGTAAGTGAAAATAAAAATTGGTGCAGGGTATCTATTAGGTTGACAACTCTTCGATTTAACGCTTTAGGATTAATGAAACGAATAAAATATAAGAATTGATGTAGCAATAATTTAGAAAATCTCACTGATAAACCCCACAATTGTCTGGATTCTCACAAACTTCGATATTCGAAGATTTATTTTTTTACCCGATGGACATGCCGTGATGCGGATAAACCAGGTCGCTAATATTTACCTCCGGCCTGATAGCTAATTGACTTATCGATTTAATAGTTGAGGTGTTTGGAGTTGCCAAACCTTGGATCGATCCAATGAGATGAAGCCTCTATTGAGCTAAGCGCAGCGGATAAAACTGATCAGGGCCTCATGAATTTTGCACAGGCTCTTAGGGACGGGGGCAGATGGCTGGTCACAGGCCTGCTAGTATGGGAGGATTCAATTGGTCTGAGCGAACTATAAAAAAAGATCTGCGATTATTCTGATTTTGTCTTTATTCAAAGAAATATCTTGCAGGTCGGAGTATCTGCAATTTGAAAATATCATTTACAATAAATACCAAAAATCTGCTTAGTACCTTTTATTTTCTTGAATTAGTTCAACTTGTAGAATAGAACAGAACTTTATTAAAAGCCTGTACAAACAAGACTAGAAAAGATAACTTTATTACACTCATATGAGTTTAATTTAACATAATTGACCTTTTTCTTCATTCAGAGTAATTTCAATGACACTCTATATCATGGGCGTAGGCAGGATTTCGCCAAGGAGGGAGCTATTTAGCACAAGACCCGGGGTCAAAAAAGGCAGTCATTTCACCCCAATGTTTTATTACTTTAATGAAAACTATGTATAATTAGTAGTCAAAATTGATGAGTCTGCCAAGTATAGCTAGGGGAATTCAAAACGTTAAAAAAAATTAATTTTTCTTTCGGAGCTCTTTAGCTTTAAAAGTATCAACCCCACTAGAAAACCAATAGAACGTCATTGAAAGAAGGATAAATTTACAAAAATATGAGCCCGACTATATTATTTTATCATTATGTTATTTTATTTATTTATTTTTCATACAGATAGTTCGATTATGTTAATTTTGTTTATTCTTCTGTTTGTATATATTTTAAGTTTTTTTTTGTTTTGTTTTTTTATTCATTTATTTAACAAATTTTATTTTATTTTAGTATGTATGAGATCATTCATCACTATTACCTATTGCCAACAACTGTGTGGCAGATTGTAATATCTATCAATAAATAAAAAGTATTAAAACGAAAAAAACAAAAACAAAAATATTAGTCCCAACAAAGCTATTTAAGTTCAATAGTTCTCGAGGGAAAACTTTCTGAAAAATCACATTTCATAAAAAAATACACTGAAAAATCAATAGTGAATTTATTTTGAGAAAAATTGAGAAAAAACAAACAAAAAAATTATATCTCTAAAACCAATCATCGCACAAATGTCTATTAATAGTCATTAAAGCTAATTTGATGTACTATTTAGTTTACTTGGTTAGTTCTTTTTATTCGTTTAACCCATTATTTTTTTTAGATAAGTATACGAAGAATAATGGCGCTCACAGAATCTTTTTTTTTTAACAAAGAATCGACTAATCTACCATATCTAACGGTGTGGATGTTATCCGTGAAGATTTCAGTAATGTTACCTTACTACTCATAGCATGCTTCCAGAAAGAAATAATCTATCAAATTAGTTCATTATTTTCTTTATTTTTTTTCCTTGGGTCTCAAAAATCTATGAGGGAGCCGCGGTTCCCCCCTGCCTACGCTCATGTCCTATACACTCTAGGGTTGCCTCACTTATCTTACTAAGAAAAACTCAATTATAGAGAGTATATGTATGGTATGTCACAATCTCTCAAGAGAAGATCATAACACGAAAAATAATAAAAGCGAAGGAAAATGAATGAAAACATGATTAAAAATACAAAACAGTTCACTGAACTGGCAGCCCGTAATCATAATACTTAACTGAGGGCCACCACTGTTTAAGGATTCCAGGTTATTACATGCTGACATCATAAATCGATAAGCTTTATTTGGTTTTTCTGTGCTGTCAAGTTGATTTCTGTTGAGTCTATATTTTATGTGCCGAGAAAAATGCCGCTCTGTTGGGAATATGGAAACTGAGACTAGTTCTGTACCTGGAGTTGTTGGAATTTATAGATAAAGTTAATGGTCAGGTTGTGTTTTAGAAATAATGAAATATATATTCAATGTATTATAGCTTTAATTAACTATTCGCGTAGCCGTCATAGTTCATCTTCAAGTTTCAGTAAAAATATTTCGTCTTAATTTTATCTTCATCGACCTCAATAACTTCTTAATTTGAAAAAAAAACTCTGCATTATGGATTCGCCAAAGTTGCCAGTGGATTACTCGGCTAAAGACTATACTTCTGGGCTTTCCGCAATCTTACAAGTTTATTCCATCAGACCTCGGGAGTGGCGAAGGAGCTGGTAAAGTTCTGGCTCGGAAGTGCCACATGAAGTATGCCACTCTGCCGTTGCGTCTTCTAGTTCGGACCAACTTTCCGGTCGCCGTCTTAGAAGTTAGTTCTACAATATGAACCGCAAGGTCACTTGAATATTTATTGTATTTATATTCTAGAATTAAAGACTATAAAAGAAATAAAATGTTTAATGTTTTTTTTGTTTTTCTTTTTATAACTAAACGTGTTCTGAAGATATTACTTTAGACTATGCTTACTTTTTCTACTAGTCATCTTACAAACCGTCTAGGTCGAAAGCTATTAGAGTTGCCACACAGTAACAGTAGTCTGTGGTACAGTCTATAAACTATGTGAAATATATAAAAAAAAAGTATGAGATGTGCATCTATTAACGCCAAGCAACGACAACTTCAAAGTATTGTGGCTCAAAATCAAACGTTTTCGTAAACAGTGAAAGAAAAATATATTAGATTAAAAGAATCCAGGTGGTATATTGTGGATTTCATTTTAAATTTTATGTCTGAGTCTATTTTCTCTAATATATATTTTTTATTTTACTTGCTTATTTTTAAAAATAATAAAATTAGGTAACACAAAATAACTGCTGAATAAAACTTCCAAAGTATCTTTCATCTGTAATAATAGATGTATTTTGTATGAGTTTGATTTAGAAGTTTAATATTAATATTTGTACCAGTATTTTACAGAAAATAATATCTGAAATTCTTCTTTCTAAACATCGGTAGGTCACAATTTTTTTTTTTAATAATTGATCGATGAACAATTGATTTGATAGACACTGAACAGTTAATTTTTTTTTAATATCTCTCCAAATGATCTTTTTATTGTAGGCGATATTTTTATTTTTATAGTTGAAAATATTTTGTTACTATTGCTTAATATTTTCAAAAATGTGTCCAGATTAACATTATATTTACAACTGTGTTGTTATAATAATTCTAATATGTTAAAGCGTTAGTACGCTAGCTCCCATTGGTACAATTTTTGAACCTAAGCACCAAGTGATGCCTGAAAGTTTGGTTATTGCTACATTACAATAATGGTATCATCTTGTTCCAGTTTTTTTATTACTGGGTTTTTTTATTATGTAGAAATGCTTGAATAAAAAATCTTTTATTCAGTAATTATTTTATTTGTATAAAATTAAGACGACTCATCATGTTATCTCTGTGGTAGCGCGCCGGTCTACCAACCCAACGGTTGTGAGTTCGGCCCCGGCCCGTGATTTTTTCAAGCATATAATTACATGATACTCATACACCGAGCAATTGTGAGGCCTATTAGCCAATGGGTAGCACTCACAAAAATAGGCGTGGGAGTGACGAACCCACCCTATGAAAACCTCGTCAAGAAACGCGCAATGTATTTCTGGTCTGCCGTGCCAGAAGAGGGAGATACACATATTTTGTTTGTTTTTAGGATTATACATTCGTTTTTTTTGATAGTTTCAACCTTTTATTAATTAGTGCCGAAAACTGCTGTTTGAAATGCTGAAAACAATTGTACAATGACTTTCTCTCCATACAGTTTCAAAAGAGTTGATCATTATTGAGAATTAAAATAAATAGTAGGCATTATCACACTATCGGTACCATGTAATTAGTATTACTTTATTTTTTATTTGCCATCTTAATTCATTTTTTTTTTAAAGTTTATATTTTTAAAGCTTAGAAGTTACTTTTTGATACTTCATAAAAATAATTTCATTATTTTATTTAAAAAAATATTTGTGCTTATTTATTTTACTATAAGGACGCGGGAGTTCAGTGTGTAAGGCGCTCTGCTGCTAATTCCCATGTCCCATATAGAAGTATGGAACCATACAGAGTAACATTCTATAGG
This sequence comes from Halyomorpha halys, assembly GCF_000696795.3. Taxonomy (NCBI): domain Eukaryota; kingdom Metazoa; phylum Arthropoda; class Insecta; order Hemiptera; family Pentatomidae; genus Halyomorpha; species Halyomorpha halys. The sequence goes on from NW_027109550.1 coordinate 343,773, forward strand.
GATATGTCCAAGAATAAATACTTTATAATTTATTTTACCATTTTTTTTATTATTGAAAGGTTTTTTACGACTAGTAGGTTTGAGACTTCTTACGATCAGTGGATATGCGAGTTGAAATTATATATGGCCCTCGCAGATTATAGTCAATAAATTCTCCACTCTATTTATTCTTTTATTTTATTTCAATGCAATCCAAACCTGAAATTGGCTATAATTTGCCTAGCTATACCCAGATTTAAAATTTTTATTATTTACTTTTTTTTTAAATTTCCCAATGGCGACAGCCGCTGTCACTAATTGCCTTGGTAATGGAAAGCCATGATGGGAAATCTATTTTCTTTTTTTTTATTAGTACTGGCGGATCTGTTTTGTCTGTCCCCGTAGGATAAGAGGCAGTTGATTTACGCCCGCAGCCAGACTATCCCCTCGCCTGATTTAGCTTCAGTATCGGAAAAATCTCGGAAAATCCATCAATTAGCCATCCTCTTGGGTTTTTCCTGGATTTATCCGTCCACTCCTGCCCAATGAAAATATATTTCCTCCTTTATGCCTTCTTTTTTTTTTTTTTTTAATAGAGCTCAAAGGGGCCATAAGGTGAGAGGCTTCACGGCCTAATGGGGCAACTAGGACCTCCCGCGGGAACGTTTGGGGAAAAAGATTTCCCTCTATTTCATTTTTGTTTTCCCTTTTAGGTTATAATGGTCTTCATCAGATCATCATTTCAGATTCTATTTTAGCAATTATTTAGGCATATATTATATTATTATTCATATTGTTAAAAGTTAGTTTTATTTAGTTTATATGTTTATAAAATAAATATATAATGATTAATCATCAATCATAAATTCCAAGTCACAGTTCTGTTGTTGTTGTTGATTGTTGCTTAAAGGCGTAAAACCCTCTGGTCATCAACGCATAAATAAATAAATAAAAAATAGAAAAAAAATATATAGAAAAATAATTTAAAAAAATAAATAAAATAAAAAACATAAAAATCGAAGAGGAGTTATAATTTATAAAGAAGGCAATGTACTTTTAAAAATTCAAATACTGTAATTTTAGCTTCCTCATCTGCCAGAGTTTCGGATAAATTTGGGGTCAGTCCTATCCTGTTTATAGTTGGCAAATAGTGAGTACACTCTTCAAAAATATATCTAATCGTAAGAATGGACTGACAATATTTGCACGTTGGAGGTGCCAGTTTTCTGATCAGGTGAGAGTGTGTGAGGAGAGTATGACCTATTATCAAGCGGGCCAGAGCAACCTCCTCCAGTTCTGATATTCAAAATATATCCAAAAAATTCACCCATTTTTAAAACAAGATTTTAAGAATTCATATATTTTAAAACAATAACAAAGTTATAAAAGTAGCTTTACATAGTTAATTGAGAAATAGAGATAAAAACCTATCAATTATAATAAATTAGATGCATTTAGCCATAACAATATTTACTAATTTATTTTACGTTTCACCCAACTTGATCATTAATCTTATAGATCCTTCTATTAACCATCGTCTTTAATCACGATATTTTTATCAACAATTAAAAAATCATTATTAATTAAAAAATTAACATACCTTAATTTTTTAATGCTACTGTCTCACAATGCTGAAATAGTTGCAGGCTATTGTGCCCAAGTTAAATATCATATAGTTTCTTAACCTATAAAACAATTTTTAAAAACTTACCAATATACTGGAGACTTAATGTAGAAACAGCGTTTGAAAGATTATAGAGAGATAAAAACTTTATTTTTAAAAGATGCTGCTTTCTATATTGGATTAGTATTTTTTAAAAAAAATCATTAGACACCTTATAACATACAAGGTGTAAAAGTTAAATATATTAAACACTAAACGATTTTTGCCTTCCCTAGTCTTTAGATATGTTTTTCGAAAAGTATAAAACTAGTGTTTTTAATGTTCAAAGAATCCATTCATATTATATATTTAGAATAAAATAAAGAAAATAGAAGAAAGAAAAATGTAAATTATAATAATAATTCTAAAAAAAAAAATATACAAATATGATGTCTATCACTAAAAGTATAACTCTATAACATATAATTAGATTAAGTAATAACTAAAGAATTAATAAACAAGATAAAGTAAATTAAATTTAAGCAAAAAATATAGTACATCTTACTGACATTGCGAACCAAGCTTTGCCAAACGCGTATGGAAGGTAAATCAGCACTCCAAGAGATGTTAACTTCTGGGATCTGTTCAGTTATTCTAGATTAAAAAATAACCGTTTTATATTTTTATATTTATCATGTCAATCAAAAATTAAAGTATATACTTGATTATTAACTTTCATTAAAATAGCTTATAGCTTGCTTAGATTTATAGTCAGCTCAATACACGGGTGTTCCATAAAAAAACGTTTCATTAAGTATGAGATTGATTCATTGTTATCCTTTCTGCAAGCGACTGTCAAATTAGCTTTCATATAAATGAGTTTTTTTTAGGAATAAATATTGTTATGTTTAGTTTTGAAGTTAAAAAATTTTAGAGGAAGACCTTTATAAAATATTTCAATGTCATTTCTATCACTCTGATGAAAACATCTGTCGATTTTAAAGAAAGAATCCACCTTGAATTGAGGCATTGTTGAACTGTTCCCTTTGCTGGCCGAGGAGTTAACAGGTGGTTGCGAACCACGAGGCTACCACTTAATCCACTGTCTTACGTATTTATAGGATTGCTGGAAGTCTAGAACTGCCCAATCAATCAATTATCTCAGTTTATTTAGTAATTAACTTTATTCATATTTTAATTATTTAAAATTTAGATTCGGTTAAAAAAATAGTCTTCTTCAATTCAAAAAATTTATCAGTATCATATAAAAAAAAGTATTAATAATATATTTTTTAATCTTAATATAGTTATTTCCTTAGAAATTAATGGATTAAAAATAAAATTTAAATCTTTCTAATTTATAAGTGAATCATGGTGTTGATACTGTATCAAAATATTTTTTCATCAATAATATATGAAAATGATTTGTAAATCTGATAAATTGGGATAGGATTTTTATGTTTTCACATATTTTTACATGGCCATGATATCTGCGATTCCATACTAACTATAGATGCTTCAAGACATTTCTGGCCAAAAGAAGCCATCTTTATTTCACATATTTTTAAATATTTGGCCTTTTTTTACATATTTTATTGTAAATCACATATTTTCTGAAATATTTGTTATTTTTAACATACTTATAGCCATTGTGTCCTGAATCACATATTTCCTTAAATTATTTGTTCAATTGTAAATACATTTTTCGCAGCAACAACATAAAATTCAAGAGAACGCAAGAAACTTAAAAGTGAAATTTATCATTTATCATAAATAGTGCGTACAAATTCTATATCTTTGAACAAAAATTAAAAGCAGTGGTAATAATAAATTTTCACACAGAATTACATCGATAATTTCTCAGAATCAATTAAAAAGACAAACCGACGAAGATTTTTATTTGAAAATTTAAAAATGCATTTAATCTGCAATAATTTTGTAACTGACCGTGCTGAATAATTGATTTCTTTCAAAGTTTTAAATATTTTTCTAAAGTTTTATTTTCTTTTTCTTTTTTATAAGGATTATTCTTTATTTCTATTTATAATTTTCTCATAATTCTTTCTGAGTAATTATTAATCAATTAGTTTAATTACAATTACTAATTAATGTCTTGTTATTGAACAGCTATGTTTTCTCTAAGTACATTTTTTTGTACATATTTTAACACAATTTCTTTAAAATATTATTCATATAATATATAATAAATACATA
>NW_027109550.1:347618-357805 GCF_000696795.3 Halyomorpha halys
TATTCATATAATATATAATAAATACATATTTATGTAACTTTTTTTAAGTTATAAAATTACTAATTAATTAGTAATTTATATTGCTGAGTAATACAAAATTTATAAATACTTATTATTTATATTTTTTTAAAAATATTTGACAATTTATTAGCACATATTTATGTACATATTTCGGATTTTTTAGCACATGAAAATCCTATCCCTACTGATAAACTTAGACATAAGAATTTTAATAAAATTTGAATTTCTGAAATATGGACTATATATGTAAAAGAGAGTAAATTGCTTTATTTAATAACTAGTAATAACAAGTACACATGGTTGCTAAAAGTGCACATGTTGTTTTGTAACTTTGTTCAATATTTTCCCCCCATATATTTTTTATTTTTTTATATTTTTTGTTTCTTTATCCCCTTGTTTTCCCTTTTCTCCCCTTCTTGTTTTCTTCCTAAATATAGGTATATATATTTTTTTTGCTTCCCTACTATCCATTTCATATTAATCTTTTTCAAGGACTCAACTCAAATACTATGTTATACAAATTTTATTTAAGTTTACAAACTCATCAAATCTTTAAGACTTTCATTACGTACAAAAAATAATTAAAAACGAAATTATAAATATATAAAAATCTTAGGAATAAAATAATAGTTCTAGTAGTAAGGTAAACAAACTAAAAAAGAAAAACCTCTAAAATAAGTTTAAAAAATAAATGCATAAGTTAAAAAACAAATAAATATCCTGGGATCTAACTTTCATGCAGGTAACAATTTTTGATGTGGAGAAGTCCAGAATAATATTTTTGCCCAAGATTGCAATTTTCCCAATGCTAACACCTAGATCTTCTAAAAACGCGTGTTCTTTTTGGTATTGTTCCGCGAAATCCAAACCAGAGATCTTAAAATATAAACTTTTAATTGAACTTTATGAGCTCGTGCTTTTGCTTGATTAACGATTAAATCATATTACAGATAATTTAAAATTTATTGTTTTTCTAATATCCAATTTTTTTTTTTTAATATTTCATGAAATTTACAACTATATTCACGCTTAATATACTTAATATTAAATGTGATTATGACAAAACTACCCTTGTAGTCTGTTCCTCTGGAGTAACATTTCTACATTAGAAAGTCTCGAGATCATTTTATTTTCAGGCGCCTCAGAGGATTATCAGGAATATAAGAGAAAGCAAGGTTAGAAACTTCTGAGTTTGGATGTTTATCGAGTTTATTATGGAAGGATTAATATCTTAGGTCTTGATAACTGGCCTGAATTGAATACATTGGAACATTAAAGTCTTAATGTATGGACGATTTTATTTATGGATTATATGCTTGAATTGGATTGGATTCAATGATCTTGGATTGTAAGGATTAGATATGATAAAGCCCTAAAGCTCGACACCGTAAGTCAAAGAAGGTCTCAATACAGTATTATATGGTCTTGTGATTAAATTAAAAATTAAAATCTATACCGCTAGAACCCATGAAGAGTCAGGGGTTCAGTACTTTGTTAAGAAGTACTAAACCAACGGTTGTGCAAGGAGGTGATTTGGCCAGAATCACGCTCGACCAGATCTTTACCCAATTGAGGGTACCCAATTTGAGAGGCTGGGTGGGACCTCAGGAGGGGCCCAGAACCCACAGGAGTTGACTTACGGCTACAGTGTAACAGAAAACAATTTTCTGCCCAGCAGGATTCGAACTCCTCGAGTCCTTGGAGTTAGTAGCCACGCGCTTTACTCCGTAGCTATCGCGCTCCCTAAATGGTCTTGTGATAGTCAGTCGAAACGATTTGAAAGCTTGTTTTATGGGTGTTGTAACAGTCGACATGCAGTTTTGTGTCTTTTTTTCACTTACCTGTTTGTGGAATATTTAGTTAGGAAAAGTATTAAGATAACGCAAGTTTTTAACAAAAAACCATGTTCGAGGTTCCCTGAGTTAAATAACGAATTAAAAAATCTATTCCTAAAGTAGCAATAAAAACCTCATCATTAATTTTTCGAGCACTAAATACTTATGTATATATTTAGATATGTATTAAAACTGTTATTTATCTATTTGATAAAGGAGGTAAGAAAAAAAAATGCTAAAGTTCCTGTGATTTTGTTTATTTGAAAAATAAACTTGTGCTCGTTGCTAGCAATAATAAACAACAGATAAATACAAAATATTAAATAATTTTATGAATAAATGATGTGTAAAAAAGGAAAAACAGAGGCGTCCGATTTGGACGGGAAGAGCAGAGAGACCACCCTAACTTTCCCCATTGCATTACAGCTTTGTTAAACTATTGCATTCTTGTCAGAAACAAAATTTATATTCGTTATTCCCACTTCAAGGAAGTCTAAAATATGAATTTTATGGCAACAGAAAAATAAACATTATTTGTACATAATTTTCTCATTACCTGTTCTTTAGGGTTTTTTTTCTTTTCGAAAATCACAATATCAGCTACAACTTTTACACGAGCCCATCAGTCTAAATATTACTTTGGATCGTAAGGAGGGTGGTAAGTAAAAGTTGAACGCGCCGCACCAAATCTTGAGTCTTGTATAAGGAATCCAAGTCGTTTGTCCAAGGTTAGTTGTAGGTAGTGGAACTGTCCTACAGTGAAAAGTGGAATTTTATTAAAGGATGCTGTACTGAAGTCCGTAAGTTTATATTTTTTTAAACTTTTATATCATCTATGCAAGTTTCCTAAAGTACTAATTATATCCATCCAAACGTTTGTATTACAATATAGACACATACATATTAAATTACGCTGTTTGACAGTGCACTGTTAAATTCAGCATAATTCGGATTCTGACAGGAGTTGCAGACGTTGTTTATTAGATTCTGTCAGAACGGGCGGAATGCGAGGTATATAATAATTTTACTATCCACTGCGCACATGTAATGTATATTTAATCAAACTATTGTAAAATAGATCGAATTATTTAAACAAAAAGCCAACAAGCCTGTGGGAATTGACAAGAATTAAAATAATCGATACACTTTTTATTACTGAATAAATATAAATTAAAAATGTTTATATAATATTCTTCATTAATTATTAAGTTTTCAATCTTTTTATTTATTGAGTTTTATTATAATTTGAATTTGCATATTTAGGTTAATATAAAGCTAGAATCTAGAATGCAGAAGGAAGGACCGTATATATATATATATATATATATATATATTTAATTCAAAATTATTTCCGTTACTAAGTGGGGTGCTTAATTGCCATCCCCACTCCTCCTAATACAAACGGCTCACTCTGACTTTGACTTCCGTCAAAACAGGTATGAATTATGTCTCATTAATTTTCATTTGATTTTATTCTTTTCTCTCTTAATTTATACTTTCTTTAATATTTCTTCTCTTATTTTATCTCTTATCTTTCTGTTACTATTACCGTTTCCATTTACTGTTTATAACCTTTAATTTTTCTTATTAAATTTTACTTTTCATTGTACACCCCTGTTATTTTTTTTTTGTAACTATGTCAAGTGTTTGTATCTTTTTTAGCCTTGACGAAGCCCTGCAACGTGGGGTGAAACGTTGGCTCAAATAAAAATACTATACCCATTTACTATTTGAGTTTTTTTGACCGCACGCGGACCATATTCCATTCATGATACACACGGTCCGGTTCCAGTATATTTTTTCCCTTTAATCTTGATTATGATTTGGTAATACATGTGAATGTTGTGAACTTATGACGACGAGTGCGAACATATGAAATTCCCTAAAAACACCCCTTCTTACTGGATAGTAGTGGTGGTAATATTTGACATTTTTTAAGCGATTTATGTGCTTGTACCCTTCCCCCATACCTAATTGAGCACAATACTAACCACTTAAATAATCATCAAACTCTCTTTCAACAAGCTAACATATTGAATATAGATTTATAGTTTTTGAGCTGTTCCTATAACTCAGTGCATTGAAAGTACAGAAGCCTAGTAGAGGAGTAATTGTTAGAGTTGTTGAGTGAGGAACCTAGACGAGGAAGCTGCTGGAGTGGCTACATTGCGAACACATCACTCCCTAATCTAGGACCCTATATAATATTCCTAGACTAAATTAAGCAGATTGAAACGGCATGTAAAACGCCACTCACCTGTCGAAGGCAATGCACTAAGAGCTCCTAACTGGAATCTGTCATTTCGCAGTTCGTACTCAAAACGTGTTATCACCAGAACCCTAATAAATACTATAGATTCTTAACATGATGATGTGCTGGCAGCATCACAAAGTTCAGACTTTGAAAACTTCTTAAAGTTTTAATAGTTGTCATACAATAGGAAATATCATACCAATTATTCAAATCGTACCTTTTTTTTTAGGTTTCTTTATTATTACATACTTTTATTTATTTTTGTTTTAACTTCATATTCTCAAATACAAAAACCTTTGTATTAAAATGTCATTGGTTGATTGTACTAACTTGATTGTAGAATGGCGATCAAGAAAAGTACAAAACAGCAGAAAAACTAATTATTTATTATTCTTAATAAATAGTTGAATAATTAATTAATAAATTGTAATTCTATTATAATTTACCTATCCTGAACGCCACCCGAATCATCTCCCTACAATCTATTAATTCTCTATTCTCGCCTGTTAACGGAGGTGAAAACTAGTGAGTATGATGGATTACTTTTGAAAATATAATGAGAGGCATGAGGGGGAGCAATACACACATCCGGTATATCCTGGAGTTATATAAAATTTAATTATAGGATGAGAAGATTTCTCATCTAGCTCCTCATTAATCTTCTATGGACGGGACCAACTGTAGCCAAGGGAGTTATGGCGTTTACCTCGGCTGATTCGTTACTTTCGTTCGAATCTGGCCTGCAGGGTTGATTTTTATTTATGGCGGACCCACGAAATGACACTTGACCCTCTGCCAGAATAAGTTGGTTACCTGTATATCCTCTAGAAAATTTTAAATGACCAGGAAGAGGTGACAAAAAAAAATCTTTTACGGACGTTATGACCGGATTTATTAGGGAAAATATCATTATAATTCAAAAAAAATTTTTTACCTAACCAAAAGATAAATTTTACAATATATTTTAAAAATCTGTAAATTGCAACATTAGTGTTATGACAGTACAATATGTACTGATCATATCATATAGCGACATATCATATAGTGATATCTGATATATCACCTAGCGCGACAGTATTATTGTTATAAGATGAAATGAAGGCACATATCTTACAGTTTACACCAAGCAGTGGCCATGGGCCCATATTATAGCAGTTATCCCTTAATTTTAAATATAAAATTTATGGAGTAACTGTTATTGTGAATTTTATTTTTAAAAAAATAATATCGGTTTCACAATCTGCTGGTACAGGTTATATTTGAAAGGCACTTGTGACATCAGGCAACAAAGTGTTGAAGATCTCTCGATTAATTATTGAAGACACTAAGCGTCACTCATGATTGAAATAAAACAGGTACCCATTAAAACTGATTCTATTCACTTTTAGGAGGTCAGTGGTTATTTATTATACTAGCTACAACTTATGAATATAATTATTAAATAGTAATCAAAAAAGATTGAGAAAACAATTTTCTGAGGATCAAATTAAACCCACATATCTTAAGATAAAATTATTTATTTATAATAATAATTCTATTTTATGTATAAATATGTACATTATTTTCCACCTCCATAAAGGCTTGTGGTTTGTCAATTTTTATTTTCAATCCTGATTTATCACTTTTAACACACTTCACATTAAGACTACTATTGCTTTTCAGTGCTCTCTGTTGGGGATTTTATTTAACTATTTGTATTATTGAAATTAACTCCAATTTGGTTATTAGATATTATTATGGCTTCTAAAAGCTTTCTTATATGGCTATTCTTTTATTTATAAAGTATTTTAACATCTTGAAAATCAGTATTCCCCGGCTTAGTATCGTGCTAATGGAGTTTTTATCATCTTTATAACTCAACAGCCCTGTTAAGTGGGGCGAAACGTTAGTTTACAATAAATAGTTTTCTTTTACCATTTTTTGATACCTTTATCGACCGCCACCCGGACTATCTTCCTACAAAATAGTTAGTTTTATTCTTACAGACATTAGTGTAAATAGTAATCAAAAAGGTTGAGGAAAACAATTTTCTTAGGATCACATTAAACCATTTAACAGCTTAAAATAAAACTATACAATAATAATTTTTTTATTTATAATAATTCTATTTTATGTATAAATATGTACCCTATTTTCCACCTCCATAAAGGTTTGTGGTTTGTCAATTTTTCCTTTTATCTCAGATTTATCACATTTAACACACTTCACATTAAGACTACTATTGCTTTTGGCTTTCAGATATTATGGCTTCTAAAAGCTTTCTTATAGGGCTATTATTTATTTATAAAGTATCTTAACATCTTGAAAATCATAATACATCTCATGACAGTTTAGACTCATACATCTATTAAAAAGGTGGTATATTTCTACAAATATATTCTGTCCTGTACCATCTCGCCCCTTTAGAAAGCTCACATCTCACATATATAGCCGATTAGCTTTGGATTTCGAAAATAGGCCAATGACAGCCAATGTCAACGAGCTCTGAAATATCGGAGAGATATAACAGAGCTGATTCGAGGACCTCGAAGCAGCGAGGAACACTAATTGTGGGGCAGATGTTAGTTCCGACACATTAGATCGGGCCACAACATCCCCTCTCTCCTCCTCCCTCCTCTCTCCCGTTCCTTTGTGCCCGCTATCTCCTTCCCTTCCTCCCGCATGAGCACCTCCTTGAGGAGTGTTTGCTGTCAATCTGCCCTCCCCCCATCTATAGCCTCTCTGAGGGTATTCTTGATGTCGCCGAGTCACCCGTCTGGAAAGGACTGTTGATACTGCTTGTGGATTCTTCTCTTTTCGTGTTCTCAAGAAATACTATCACTTTTATAATAAATCTCTTCGACAATGATTTTCCCGTCGTAACATTTTTTAAACGATATTTTCTTTTTATTTAAAGTAGAGAAATTAATAAAAATGATTGTTTATTCTTAATTTAAAACAATTTTGATCCTTTTTTTCCTCCAACGCTTCGGCCCTCAGGCCATTTTCAAGGATACCACCTTTAATATTGATGTCATTTCTTTTTTAAATCTTAAAAATTGCAGGCTAATTGCTCATGTCACATATAACTTTTTCTAAAAAATTTAAATTATTATTATTAAATTATCATAGATTTAAAACTTTTTTACAAACCACTTTCCTTCCTTCACTTACAGTTACACCTACCTTCAACAGGTTTAAGTCTGTTTTTAAGTTGTAAATGTAAGTGAAGGATGGAAAGTGTTTTGTAAAAAAGTTTTAAATCTAAGATATAAATTTTTTAGAAAAAGTTATATGTGACCTTTGCAATTAGCCTGCAATTTTTAAGGTTTAAAAAAGAAATGACATCAATATTGAAGGTGGTATCCTTGAGAATGGCCTGAGGGGCCGAAACGTTGGAGAAATTTTAAAGAATAAAAGTTAAGAGGAAAAAAAAAATCAAAATTGTTTTAAATTAGGAATAAACTAAACCACTCTCAAACAAGTATATATAAAAAATAATAATCTAAAAATGATTGTGTAAAACATACGGACGTATATATTTTTAGGTCTGTAAGTTTTACACAAGAAGAATTTCTTCAGTACAAAACCAAAGTGACGTATCTTAACGAATTATTTAAACCATAAAAATAGTAAATCGGTTGTCATTTTATGTTCGCTCAAAAGTGTATATTCATGAGGGGACATATTAAATACTCTTGATACAATATTTTGTGCTCATATTATTTCAAAGCATTGTAGGAATATCGTTTATAAACGATTATTTGCTTACGTGGCACAAATGGTTACAAACGTATAAACATTCAATGATTTCAGATTTTAAACTTAAAAATTATTTGAATCGTTAGCTCAAATTTCAGCCACGTACAATTCTTTCTACAAAAGAACATACAGTAGTAGAAGCCTAATTACTTTTTATGGCTCAGATAGTCTGGTAAAATTATCTAGGAAATTTGTAAAAAATAATTTTCACTAAATTTCTTAGTGTTTATATTTTCTTAAGAGGCTTCAAGATGATAATAACAGTTCATTCAATATGTAATTGTAAGCACAAATGGAAAAAAAATCCCATATTTGGCGGAGAATGATATAGATATAGACTCATTTTAGCTAATCTTTACCTTATTATTTCTGCTATTGGGTTGATGCAAAAGAGCAAGATCTATTTAATTCTAATTGTCTCTTTGACCAGTATTCATATTTAGCATTGTTATAGAATATGGCATGGGATATAATAAAACAAACTGTGATAGGTATCCCTGAGTAGTATAGGGCCTAGCGTTAGAATTAGGATTGACCCGCACCTAATTCGAGCGATATCACGAAAGCGGTTGAATTTTGGTCATGGGGTCTAATACTTTCTCTAAAAAAAATACGTGGACTTAATACTATGGAAGGTTTGAAACATCTCAATTTTTTGTATAACATTAATTAAACTTTTTTAATTAGAATACAAAGAATTTAAATTGAAATTCATCAATTCTTTGCGATTTAAAAAAAAAAAAAAATCATTTATTAAAATCCATCGCTGCTGAGAGCCGGAAATCTACAAGTACTAAGTTATATATCAAGCATTGCTTGAATAGTAATACAACTGACAAAAACGAAGTTTTAATTTTATTTAGGACTGGACGTATTCCAAAGATATTACCGTAGACTTCTATTATTTTATTTACTGAGACTGTCCTACAGACTTTCCTCAAGCTAAAAGTTTTTTATTAATTAAATCATGTCTGTGATACAATCTATGGAATACTTCAAACACAAAATATAAAAATAAAAAAATTGTCTAAATTTAATAATCTTTTTACTGGAAGAGTCTTATGGAATTAAACTGGATTTAGTGAATGACACACAAAAAATTGTCAAATGTGCCATAATTCAAGCAAAGCACTGATATACGTAAGAGTGTGGTATTAGGTTTATGTTTTTTGCATTTTTTTTAAAAACATTTTTAAACCTCTCTCGTTGGTTTAATGATTAAAGATTGTTTTTAGTAGTTCCTTTTTCTTCATAGATTCATTTCACTTTTCTTACTTCCTACAGTTGTAAAATATTGCATACCATCAAACATATTATTCATTCTCCGAATTTATTACTATATAATCATTTATATTATTATTTTGAAGCTGTTACTGTTTTGTTCGAAGTTTTTCTTAAATTTTTACCGAGTTATAATATTTCTCGCTCAATCTTTCAAATTATTAAATTGTTATTTTATAAAGTTTTAAAATTTTATAATTGCTCTTAAATATTAATATTATTACCATTTTCCAATTAGTTCAAGCAGTTAAAGTCTTTGATGAAAGGCCTCTCGACGCTCAAAATTTCCTAACTCTCTGGATCACAAAGACCTTTGGTCGCCGTAGTAATCAATTTTGTGCGAATGGAGATGGACCCAGAGGTTTGGAATAGCCCCCCCCCTCTCCTCATAAGGGATGCAGATTGATGTATTGAGGCCACACTCTAATTACTGCTTTGTGGGCTAAGTACTGTGAATTGTTCCTCAATCAGGGCATCTAGTGACTTTACTGTCAGCTTAGAATGGATTAACGTCCGTTAGTTAAAGTCTCGTCAATTCCTACTTGACAAACCAACCTCATTTTTGATTTGTATAGAATTATCCACAAAAATGTGTTCAAATTAAAGTAACTAGAAAATTATTGTGCAATATCTTAAAATGTATTTTTAATGCCAAGTTTAATAATAATTTTTTTAAATATTCCTTTAATAGCATTAGTATTTAATTTAACAAACGATTAACCTGGAATCCTCACACAAGACTGAAAAGACAGGAAACTGCACGTCGATTTCGACTATTACAGCACTAGTAGTGAGAATATGGGGGAGCTGTGACAAAAAGTGTGGAGGGAGTTCCTCGACTTGCCACCAGAGTGCAGGGTTGTTAGTTCAGACGGTGTCCGCTAGATAGCAGCGATTTAGTGAGAATATGGGGGAGCTGGTGCAGTGATTTGAGCAGCCAATCAGAAGCCAGCATTTCGATGACGTCACACATGGCGGGAGATTTGAATTCAAATATTCGGCTCGACCCGCCCTTAACCACCCACGTGGTCTGTGACGTGACCAGTCACGTGATC
>NW_027109550.1:357855-358472 GCF_000696795.3 Halyomorpha halys
AGGGAGTATAAGTTGCTGGGGGTGTCGAACTCTTGCAACCGCTGGAGTACGCGCGGCCACCAAACACTATCGAAGGCGGAGGATATGTCGAACAGGCCTGCCCTCTTCTACCAAGCCCATTGGGACCGGTAAACTTGCAACCACATCAGGGATTGCTGCTTCCTCTAAGTGATTATTGTTCTCAGCAACTCCCCCCAACTTGGTTCCTCGGTCTGGGCTTTCTTCTTCTGCGACAGGACTCGGTGGCCTAGTACTGGCTTCCGCAGCTGTGGCCGTATTGGCACGATGGGCACTACGGGTGACCCTCCTGCTGGGTCCCGGCTCGGTGGCCGCCTCTTCATTGGGCATTAGTGCGTGCGTCGAGTCAGCATGATTCTTCAGCCCCCGCGACGTAGGGAAGTAGTGAGAATATGGGGGAGCTGGTGCATTTTTTTGTGGAGGGAGTTCCTCGACTTGCCACCAGAGCGCTGTAGGTTCAGACGGTGACCGCTAGATAGCAGCACCATCGGCAGTAGTGAGAATACGGGGGAGCTGGTGCAGTGATTTGAGCAGCCAATCAGAAGCCAGCATTTTGATGACGTCACACATGGCGGGAGATTTGAATTCAAATATTCGGC
>NW_027109550.1:361411-361668 GCF_000696795.3 Halyomorpha halys
TTTTTATGCTGTTTGAGAGGCTTATTGGTTTTGAAAGAGGCAATTAGGAGAAGGAATTATTTTTAAATAGAAGGAATTATTAGGGTCTCACGTCCTTTTTCTTTTCGTTAACCGCCATATTGCCAGGGGCTGAGTCTACCCGGCCACCATTTTGTTTTTGATAGCCACCATTTTATTATGAGGGTCTCGCGTCCTTATTCTTTTCGTTCAGCGCCATATTGGAAGGCTGAGTCTACCCGGCCGCCATTTTGTTTTTT
>NW_027109550.1:362351-362866 GCF_000696795.3 Halyomorpha halys
TTTATTATTAGGGTCTCACGTCCTTTTTCTTTTCGTTAACCGCCATATTGCCAGGGGCTGAGTCTACCCGGCCGCCATTTTGTTTTTGATAGCCACCATTTTAATATGAGGGTCTCGCGTCCTTTTTATTTTCGTTCAGCGCCATATTGGAAGGCTGAGTCTACCCGGCCGCCATTTTGTTTGTTTTTATTGCCACCATTGCATAAGAGGGTCTCGCGTCCTTTTTCTTTTCGTTCACCGCCATATTGGCAGGGGCTGAGTCTACCAAGCCGCCATTTTGTTTTTTGATTGCCGCCATTGCATAAGAGGGTCTCGCGGCCTTTTCCTTTTCGTTCACTGCCATATTGGCAGGGGCTGTGTCTATCCGGCCGCCATTTTCTTTGTTCATCACCATCATGTTGTTATGAGGGTCTCGCGACCTTTTCTTTTCGTTCACCGCCATATTGGCAAGGGCTGAGTCTACTTGGACGCCATTTTGTTTTCATGGTGTTTGAGAGGCTTATTGGTTTTGGAAG
>NW_027109550.1:362916-365124 GCF_000696795.3 Halyomorpha halys
TCAACCTTGCCCTAGAAGTTACCATTAGAAAAATAAGGACAAACCCCGGTAGCACCATTTATAACAGGCTCACACAACACATGGCTTATGCAGATGATGTAGTCATCACTGGGAGAACCAAAACAGCACTGGCCGGTGCTGTAGAAGAATTCAAGAGAGCAGCACAAGATTCAGGACTTATTATAAATAATGAAAAGACGAAATATAGGAAAACCTCTAGACAGACTGGGGAGAGAAGAGATATAGTGGATGTGGGGAAAAACATGTTTCACAGCTGCAGTACTTTCAAGTTGTGGAGTTGTGACGGAGAACAATAATTTAGAAGTAGAAATTAAGGGCAGAATGGTAGCTGGAACCATATGTTTCTATGCCCTGCAAAAAGCTCTCCGATACAAAAGTCTTTCTAGGAAAGCAAAGCTTTTGTTGTACTAAACAATAATCAGGCCAGTGGTAATGAACGGTAGTGAGGCGTGGACTCTAATCAAGGAAAATAGAAGAACTCTACTGGTTTTGGAGAGAAGAGTCCTAAGAAAGATCTTTGGAGCCGTTAAAGAGGAGCACAGGCTGAGAATCAGAAGTAATGACGAAATAAAGGAATTGTATGGAGGACCTGATAACCTCTGTGCTATTAAGAAAAGCAGGCTAAGATGGTTGGGACATGTAGCCCTGCAGGCTACCTAAAAGGATGCTAAATGGTGCACCAGGAGGAAAAAGGAAAAGAGGCAGACCCAGGCGTCAGTGGCTGGATGATTTGAGAGGGATCAGAATTGAAAATTGGAGGAGTCTCGCTGGAGACCGCGAGGCATGGGAAAGAGTGATGGCAGAGGCCCAGGTCCTACAAGGACTGTAGCGCCCAACAGTTAGTGTGAATATAAGAAGATGGTTAGGGTTAGGTCAAAAAAAGAACAAATAGTTATAAGAATTTTTTTTTTTTTTTTACCGTCTCCCTGATCATCATAAATAGGTCCTTCTCTAGGCCCCACCAGCCAGATCACGGTCCAGGGTGTCTCTTCATCTGCTTGAATTTGATTGAGAATACTTTTTTCCTCCTGCAGACGACTGGTGTTTTTAATGCCTCTGCATCTTCACTATCGAGTAGATTTTCGATAGACTTTACTTCAATTTGGCTTATTAGTTTGTCACCCCCTTTTAAAAAATGATTTAATTCTCCAGTTTCTCCAGTGAATTTTTCTGAGTCCAACACCGCTTTCCTCAGGTCCTGATCGGTTGCTGTATGGACCTTAATCCATTCTAGTGTCATGGCACGAGCTTGCGCTAAAGAGACTTCCGGTAATGGCTCCATCTTTGGGATGACTGCAGCTACAAGTTGGTTGTCTGCTGCTAGAGGTTGGTTGGCTGCAGCTGTAAGTGGGTTGGTGAAGTTCTGACCTTCGATGTTTAGAACTTCTGCTCTCACTATTCAAAGGAACAAAGGAACAAAAACTTTTCTTGGGACTAAAAATTGTTCTAGTATCCAGGTTTCGGCACCACTTAAGTATCGGTGAGCACAAAATGTTAAAAAAGAGAAAAGGGTATAAGATATGAAATGCTTGAACTTCTGTAAAAGACTGACTTTAATGGGTTCAGCACATCTATATACATATACACTCGATCAGCTGATCTACTCAGTTAGCTGACATCGAAATAACAGCTGACTGTAGATTATATATATTATAATAACAAAAAATTAACTAAAATAAATAAGAAAAAAAAGAATTTTATATAGTTTTAACATAATTCTCATATCTAAAGTACGCTCTAGTTCAAATTAAAATCTTTAATATTAAATAAATACGAGAATTTTTATTTTATTATATATGATATTATAGACTCTTAATCTCAGGGCGGATTTCTTGACAATCAGAACACTCATTTTTAATAACACTTAATTTAAATTAATATCTCTTCTACAAATGTATTTAATTTTAGGTAGAACAAAACTAACCAATTTTATAGAATCTTCTTTTGATGATTTTCTCAACAAACTAACACTGACTGCTGGCAATCTTTCTGCAAACAAACACTAACGAAACATAACATTGGTTCTCTTACAGTTTTCAACTCACTTCTCATCCACCAAAATGTGTTGTTTGGCGATCCAAACAAAGAGTCCCTTTGTATTCTTGGGTGACTCTTTGATGTCCTCTTTTTTCAAGATGTCTACCACCTGGAGTAGCTAAGAAATCTAAAAGGCATTCTGCCTCTAGG
>NW_027109550.1:365174-368065 GCF_000696795.3 Halyomorpha halys
TCCGTCATTTTCCAAAAATCAGTTTAATCTTCTGGATCCTCTATGAGGATCGTACCAGAGATTAAGCTAATAAGAACAGATATAATGATTTATTTTCAAAAGTATTACAGAGGTTATTCAATACATGAATACAAAATACTGTTCAAAGAAGTAAATATGAATACAAAAGTGAAACAAATACAACCTATATAAGAACCATACAAAAGTGAAACAAATACAAACTATATAAGAACAATACAAAAGTGAAACAAATACAAACTATATAAACGACAAAACTGAATGAACAAAAACATATGGTAATTAAATTATGAACAATGAAAATAGAAATGTAACAGATAATAGCTAATCTAACATCACTGAACACTTTCACTTCTCAGTCTGACTATAACTGTAACACACACTTCCTTCTCCTATCTCCTCGGAATGGCCTTCATGGATCAGTGACGTGACAATTCCTTCTTCTCCTTCTGCAGGATGGTCACAGGGAGTAGAGGGCTCCGGCGATGCTCGCCCCAACTCTTCTACACCCAATAGCAGTGGTTCCGGTGCGGCCTCCTGTTCCTGGTCCAGCTCAGGGCGATTCCATCTATATGGACGTTGAATACGGCCTGAGAGGTGCTCCATATACATACAACGGGACCAAGTAATAGTCTCGCAGGTCACTAGCCGCTTCATTTTCTTTAGGAACGCCCTAGTGGTGATTCCTCTGAGGAACTTATCATTTTCTGGGTCCCACGTTCCTAGGGCGCCCACCACTATTGGTGCTATCTTAACTTCCCTGTACCTATTCAGGGCGGCGTACTTATCTTCCTTCCTTTTCCTTGCCGACTCCAACGCTTCTTTCCGGTTCTCGAAGGGGACGGTGACGTCTATAACCAAGGCTCTGTCTCCCTTAGTCAAGAGAAGGTCCGGGCGCAGGCCAGAGTCGTCGACCGCTTGATTCAACGCGACAACAGCGTATCCTTGGTTCTTCGCCATCTCTTCCAATCGGGTGACAATGGCGTCATGCCTCTTCTGGCGCAGCACTGTGTGCACATTGCACTGGGCCAGCACATGAGCTTTTGATCATTCGACGTAAGAAGCTTGAAGGCTCCGTCGACGAGTGCCAGATCGCTTTCCTCTGCAGCGATCTCCACCAGTGCGCTTCCTGCCCCCCTCATTTCTAGTGCTCCGGTTATACAGGCATGAGGGATGGATCCGAATGCATCTGAAATGTCCAGCCATGCGGTGCAGAGTTCGCTCTTGGTTCTTCTGGCAGCTACCATCCGTTGACGGAGAACAAAGTTGTGCTCGAAAACTCGTCATAAGCAGTGAACCCTTTCTGGTAGGGTGACAGGACCTCATGGACCCTACACCAGGACGTTATCCGGTCAGTCAGGACTACAGAATAAATTTTGTATATCGTCCTGGTGAGGGCAATCGGATCTATAATCCTTTATCTGAGAGGGAGATTTAATTTTGGGAAGAAAAATGGTCTTGGAGTCCTTCCATTCAGCAGGGACCCTGCGGTGCTTGAGGCAAATGTTAAAAATGAGGGCTAATAGCTTGCCCTCAGGGTCTACCTTCCTCCAAGATCTATAGTCGATACCATCTTCACCCGGGGCCAAGTTCTCAAACCGTCGTAGGCGGTCAACTACCTCTTCGGGCGTAAAAGCAGTCATGACTACTTCCTCCCTCGCCCTCGGGACCCCATCGAGCACACTGGCGTCGAACTCTCCCAAAATGTCTCCCTCCAGACGCGCAGTTAACTGATCCAAGGGAAGGTCGCACTGCATGGAGGGCTCCCCCATTACCATTCTGACAGCTTTCCGTCTGTTAAGACGATAGATCCGCTGGATGGTGCTGGGATCAGAGGGGTTAGCAGTCCGTCTCTCTGGTCCTATTCTCTCCTTCATTCGAATCTTACATATAAGACGGACTTTTTCTATTATTTTGATGATTAACCCCTAAAGCTATCCATGAGTCGTTCCCCGCATCTAATTTATAAACCTCCCTCAGATCATTTTTGTACTGTTTCAGCAAGGCATCCTCTTCTTCTTCAGGAGCACATCTTCTTAAGGATGCCCTGATTGCTCCATGGTTACTCCTGGCACCCTCGAGGTCATCGTCACTTCCCTGTCCTCTACCATCAAGTGCGGGGACTCTGGGATAGGTGCAGCTGTAATGGGGGTTGTCGAATCTACGATACTACACTTTGATCTTAGCCGATAGGCCGAGGAGCGATGCTGACGTTTTTTTTTTTGAACCCTCTAAAACAGAAATAAAATGTGAGTTAGTAGAGCATTACTGTGTAGAACAATGTAATCAATTGGAATGATAATAAATATTATCGAAAAAAGAGAGGATTAGTAACAGCTCATTGTAATCTGTAAGCATAAACGTAATAAACAATTTAAGGTTACTAATCCTACTTTTAATTTCTAAAATAATAAAAACAGACATTTCAAATGAAATGAACCAATACATCGTACTGCACCAAGGCAGTAATAATAAATACATCATGTGCTTATAAAAGATTGTAATTTTTAAATCTTACTAAACATTCCTTATTTTCATGGTGCAGGCACTACTATTAGTAGTTCATCTTCTAATTTTTAAATTATTATAATTTATTTGAACATAAACTTAAAACACTTATTTCTTTTTTACATATTATGTACATGTATGAATCACTATAACATGGAGAGAAACGCTGGCTCGCAATGAATATTTGAGCTAGTTTGACCGTACGTGGACAATGTTTCTTTTATATATTACAAACAGTCAATCAACCATCTTCCAATATTTCATTAGTTTTTTAAATTGGAAAAATCAATTTTTAACTTCTGAAAGCTATCACTATTTTTTTTATAATTTCAGAAAAATAAAAACAAAACAGAAAGAAGTATTGT
>NW_027109550.1:373025-392663 GCF_000696795.3 Halyomorpha halys
TTTTTTCTTAAATGTATTGTAATTTCAATTATGATGGGAAGTTAAAATAAAGTTTTTAAAATATTTGAATCTGCTTAATAGGGCCGCGATTCAACTAACTTTTCGCAAGACATCCACCACCATCTTCTTTGTTTTGAATAACAATCTTTCCACTCCATATATGACTGATCAAAATTAGTTAGCTTTATTTTTTGATTAAACACAACATTATAAATAAACAATATTTAATACATAAAATAAAAACATAACTAAAATCATTTATATATAAAAACAACTATTCTCATAAAAGAGGATATTACATTTCTCCTTCTCTCTAGGTTAAAAAAAACATTAATTTGAACACAAAAAAATTTTTTTTTAATAAATTCTGAATAAATTTTACTCCAGTCATTTAAATAAACATTTGATCAAAAAACCGCCTCTGAGTTAATAATGAAAATTCAATAATGATTTTAGTCTTAACCAAAACCCAATAAAACATTTACAAGTTTTTTAAATGAACTCCCACACCTAGAGAACCTTTATTATAATTAAAGAGACATAATACATTATAAAGAGAAAAAATATATGTTCACAATAATAGATTGTTTTATTTATCCCTTATTTTATTAAGAACTTGTTTCGGAAAATGTTCTGATAATAATTTTGGGAAATGAAATAATGAATTATTTAGGAATCTCTTCAAGTACCTCCCTTTGACCAACAACAATACAGTAAGACAATGGACCAAAACTAAACATGGATTAATACCAGAGACAAAGAAAAAATTCAATTTATAATAACAAAGAATAACTTTAAACTGCTCAAGGCTATACTGACTAGTGGATTAGCAAACAAATTCTTATTTGAGCAAATTATTACTTGGCATTCATAGAAACTATGAACATTATGAATTTTCAAAAGATTGTTAACTAGAAAAATTACTTCGAATTTAGTAAATGATATAATATATTACAGCATGTTCTGCCGTGGTGTAAGGAATGGAATGCGACCCCTTCACCTGGCTACCACCAACCAGGTGCCATTATACATTAATTTAATATTTAAGGATACCTTTAAAGCCTTATCAAATATCCTATTTCCAATCTTACAAAATTCATTTTCAAGTAATATTATTTTCTGGGTTAAATTTAAATTTAAATAATATGGGTCAATCCCTATAAATGTCTTATTAAAGCTGAATGGCCTAATGAATTTACTTTTTACTTCCCCTGTAATGTAAGATTTGAATGGAGTAAATAATTCTGGCATACATAATCTTTAAATTTTATTTTATGAATAGTTCCCTTATTTATTCATGTTTCTCAGATTATTTTTCTGTAAAATCAAACATTATCCCCTTGACTTAAAGGTTCTATATCACAATTACGTTTTGATTTCAAGTCCACTAACAAGATTTTTTGGTTCATTCACAGTGCATTCAATCACCTTTTCAGACAATTCAGACATTTGCTATATTAAAGTAGTTTCCGTTAAAAAACCTTCTTTTAACTCTATTTTATTTGATTCAATTTGGTTTCCTAAATTTTGTTTTGATTTCTCATTTATTTCAAATTCAAAATTCTCATTCATTTCCAATTCACAATTTCCATTAATTTCTAATTCATAATTTTCATAAATTTCAAATCCAAAATGTTTAACCTTTTCATCAATATTTTCATCCAATAATTCAGAGTTATTTATTGTTTAATTAGTTTCAACCACTTC
Source organism: Halyomorpha halys (assembly GCF_000696795.3). Classification (NCBI taxonomy): domain Eukaryota; kingdom Metazoa; phylum Arthropoda; class Insecta; order Hemiptera; family Pentatomidae; genus Halyomorpha; species Halyomorpha halys. The sequence goes on from NW_027109550.1 coordinate 374,733, forward strand.
AATGTTTTCATCTACTTTATTTTCTGACTCCCTAATTTCAACCCTGCAACTTTCACACGGATCTCTATAGTCGTTTCAATTTTATTCGACAATTTTTGCATAAATTTTTCTTAGTTTTCATTCTGTTCATTAAATTTTTTTCTTTTATTTTCATTTTGTTCATCAAATATTTTTATTTCCTTTTCATCCTGTTCATCAAATATTTTTCTTTGCTTCTCATCCTGTTCATCAAATATTTTTCTTTAATTTCCTTCTTGTTCATCGAATATTTTGTTTAATTTCATAAAAGAGAACATTACAACATATATCCAGTATACATAATAGTAATGGATAATGATGGGAATATGAGAAATCAAGCCATAGTGACATTTGATAGATATGTCATTCTGAATTCTTTCAATAAAGTACTAACATTGAAGCACAATGAGGGTTATTATGTTAATACTATTCCTATTTTATATAGTGTATATTGTAATAATTTTAAAAATATTAAAAATAAAATAAAGTGAAGTTTGTTCGTTTTATAAAACTTTTCATATATAAGAGATACTTTGGGTTCAAGTTAAGAACTTTAATATTAAATGGATAATATAATTTTATTATATAAAAAGAGAGACTCTATATCTCAGGGCGGGTTACTAGCAATCAGAATACTAACACTTTTACTATTAACTTAATTAAATTAATATCTCTGTTACAATTTGATTTAAATTTAGTTATAACCAAACTAACCAAGCTCTACGATCTTCCTTTGATGATTTGTTTTTTCTTATTGTTCTTGTCTTAGCGTCCAAAAATGGCTTCCTTCTTGACAGAAATTGATGATGACCTCTTCATACTTAAGAGATCCTTTCTCTCCTCAGTCTAGACAACAACTGTCCTTTTTCAAAACGAAAACCTTCCTTGAGGTTACATGTAAACATCGATTGTCGTACAACAGTTAGGGATTTTTCTAAATGATTAACTTTCTGAATATTATTCTGTATTCTGATATTCTCAACAAATTAACGCTGACTGTTGGCAATCTTTCAGTAAACAAAACACTAAAGAAACAAAGTATTGGTCCTTTAACAGTTTTCACTTATCTCATTCACTGGCGATCCAAAACAAAGAGTCTCTTATTCTTCTTGGGTGACTCTTCGATGTCCTCATTTTCAAGATGTGGATATCTTGAGCTAGATAAAATAGAATGAAGACCTCATCCAGGAAACATAATTCTCTGCCCATGTCTAAGCAACGAATCCCTAAAAACCAAGTTTTCTTCCTTTCCCTTCTCTGGTTATTAGTTCTCAACATCGACTGTAACACTACGGTTTTGAGTTTTTTTCCTGTGATTTTCTTTATGAACATTATTCTTGACTCCTATTTTTTCTTAAATTTACTGTAATTACAATTATGATGGGAAGTTAAATAAAGTTTTTAAAATATTTGAATTTGCTGAACATGCCCGCTATTCAACGAACTTTTTGAAGAATACGTGCCGCCATCTTGGTTTTGTTTTGAATAACGTATTTATTATAGACAATGAAAATTGGTTAGCTTTCTTTTTTTTTAATAAAATAAAGTCATAATCAATGTATTATTACTTCAGTACAACTGTTGATAAATAATATTTCAGTAGATTATACCTTTTAATATTAATTACATTATCAAAATAATTAATTAATCTAACAGTTCACTATTTCACTTGATCTTCTTCAACAATATTGAAAAGTATTACATAAATAGTATAAAAATTAGAATTTAATTAATTTTAAAATAAGAAGGTCAGGGGTGTGGGAGTTCTCTTTGATCGCACTACTGACTATCGCCTTCATATTTTGAAAAATAAACTTACTCTCCCAAGGTCTTATTTATTCACACATACAATAAATAATTTTAAAAATGGCCTGAAGGCATTTTAAGGATTGGGGAGAAGTCCACTGTGTGCGGGGGTAACACTTTGAGCACTTACTTTAGTTCATTGAAAGGGAAGGGGCCGCTCTGCGGGTAGGTTTTATTTATATAATTGAATTTAGACTGCAGAGGCCACACCCTGACCCTCAGTGAGTACATCTACCAAGGCCACTCCTTGCCACCTCCCAGGTCAAGGTGGAGGGGTGATTTCCCTGAAGAGCAGGTTGGTACAGGCCTTCAGCACATCAAAGAACTTGATGTGCCTCTGGCCTATGAATTACTTTCTGTACTATTCTCTTCCCATCTTAATATGTTTTTAAAAATAAAAATTATCAACTAGGAAAAAAAATACAGAAAATATTGTTAACTATGGCATTCAGTAAAAGAAAATAAGAGTTGAAATGAATAGAAAATACAAAACTAATAACAAATACAGTAATAAATATTTATTAATTACAATATCTGTTATTAATGTCTTACTAAAACCCAGCCTACCATAATTATAATAGACCCTGACTTGTGGTATGTACAATCTATAAGGTATACTTCAAAGATAATGACTTAAACTTTTAATACAATTCCTATTTATTTCTCAAAATTGTTGATGATCAATTGAAATACATGAACTGTTAGATTAATTAATTATTATTATTATTATTCATTATGAACATATATGAGTTCTATTCACTTTTATTAAATGAATAATTATGGAAAGAAAGAAATTGTCATAAAAATAAAATATAATATTCAAATACAATTAATATTGAGTTCCTGAAAAAAAGTACAGCTCATACAATTAACAAAACAACAATTTGTCGCTTAATCTCTGATATCCCATATATCAAATTTAACAAGTTGCTGTAACATATTTGGTATACACATGCCCTAAATATGGAATTTCAGAATTTCCTTTAGTTTCCCTACTGTTGATAGAACATGGTAAATCCCGGACCTAAAGTAAAACTAGAAGTTAGATTCTTTAAACTGAACTAATTTCCAATGATTTACTCTTTAGGGTGAATACATTTTTTTTCAACAATCCCTCGATATCTCGGATATCCAACAAAAAAGGGAGGTTTCAAATAAATATTTTGTTTTTTTTAGTTGGATACCTTTTTTTAAGCCTTCCATCAATTCTATATGGATAATTAACAACCTTTAAATATTTAATTTAACATTTACAATACTGATTTCTACATTTTATACAATTTAATTTATGCAGTTTTGAAAACAGAGTAATCACTGTTAGCACATTTTTTAGTTGTGTCAAAAAGTTGATATGATATTTTAATTTGATAGTCAATGAGTACATGACTTTTCTGCTGTTTCTTCATAAAAGTTCACATTAGATGATATTACATGCCAATAAATCTACATGGATGAAATTACTGGAAGATCAAATTGCTGATAATAGGAATATCTGAAACTAATGCCATGATGAAGTCGGCTCTGATATATGGCTGTGAGAACTGGGCTCTAACAGGTACCCTAAAAAGTAGAATTGAGAAATTTGAATGGAAAGTCCTTGGTTTCCATGTACAATTACAGGAGCAATCTGGGATCAGGGGGATAAAACATGTAGGAGAAGTACTAACAGTGAACTGCCTGTAGAGACTGGTGAGTCAATATCTCATGATATGAAGGCAAGAAGGTTAAGATGGGTGAAACATGTGGTCCGAAGCAATCCATCAGGACACCTCTATATAACAATGAATGCCAGTACAGAAGCAAGAGACCACACGGGGGACCAAAAAGCAGATGGATAGACAGGATCAACAAAGATGCAAAGGATCTGCATGTAACAAACTAGAAAGTAGTAGCCCAAGATAGGAAGGTGTGGAGAAGGATGGTTTGGGCGGCCAAAGATCTACAAGGTTAGAGCCAACCAAAAAAAAAGTTCAGCTGTCACATATCCAGCATTGAGTAATGGGTCTAGTGTTATTGTGCATCACCTACTAGAAACAGTCAAAATCTGGTCTAGAGGTAGTTTATTAGTTCAGAAATCTCTTATGAAGTCATGAATGATATCATGGAGTAAAATTAAAATTATCAACATGATTATTTTTTTCTTGGAAGATAATACCTACCAACCAACACAATTTATTTTTAAAGTGAATTAGTCCATGTATTCTAGTTCTTGATGGTATAGCAGAAATAAACACCATGAAAAACCATCTACTGTTTAATCTTATAGTTAGATTGCAAAAGAATTTAATAGATAATTTGAATATATTATTTCATATTTCAATGAAACCCACTTGTTCTCCAAAAGAACAAAAAAGATCCATTAAAACCTAATATACATAAGTAAAGAACTAGCAATCCTCAACAAGATCAATGATAAATATACTGGAAAAACTTGAATTAAGTTATTTCTCATACCATGATTAATTCAAGATAACAGATTACCTATCCCAGAAAGCAATACAGTAAATAATAGAAAGAAACTAGTGTTTATATTCCTGAGGGATATGGCAATCTTCAATGGGTATTAAAATTAAAATAATTTTGCATTCCATAATCACCTGTTGTGCAACTCTGCTTCATATATAGTCTATTCATTCTATGTACATGCTTTGCTCTACTGGAAACTGTACTTATAACTGGATCTGTTCGAAATCAAATGATGATCAACCTCAGCATTACTATCCAGAATCCTACACCAAACAAAAAAAATCTTAGCATACTTAATTTATTAATGTTAACATGACAAAAGTTCTAATATGATAACAGAATACACATCAAATATACAATAAATAACTAATAAAAAGTAACTTAATGAACTACAAAATTTAACACAAGTACAACTTCAAATAACAACTTAATTTATTAAGATACCAAAATCAAGAAATTTAACATATAAAAATAATTTTGACATTCATAGGAGTAATTTTAAACATGCATGAAAGTAATTTAAAAGCTAAATAAAAATGCACAACAGTAACTTAAAACATACATAAGAACTCAATAAATTAAGAAACATAATATAAATCCAAACTTTTATAACATAAGAAATATAAGTAATCAAGTTAAATTGTTCGTATAACAGAAAAATTAATTGAAAAGTAATTAAAAAAAAAACATATAATTTTTATTTTTGTTTATAGGAATGTTACAACTCAAAAAAATATTATAATCAACAATTTTCCTTTTAATTATATTAATCGGATAGTAAAACTTTATAGATGGTGATAGACTTTCAATAGAAATATTCATATGTCAAGTCTTTGACCCTGGAACAAACATGTCAAACACTGGACATCCGAGGATGTTCTCAAAGAAAGGAAGTAAAGGAGAATACTTACCAACTAGAGCAACACTAACACCAGAGGTAGATTGAGTTCACTATTGAACCATAGTGCTGCATAGACCAGCTCTACCTGAATCTGCCTTCACCATTAACTTTGAGAATCGAGAAAGAACAGCGTCCATTGTGCTTCTTTACATGTTTACGTTAACATGCACTTCAAAGAAAGTTCTTCAGCTTATCAGGTACTCTAGTGTTAAAAGGAAGAGTGCACAACCGAGTAAGTTTTCCACACAATCTTAACTGCACAGAACTATGCGAGAAGATGAAGAAATGTACCATGATGAGCACACAAAATGTAACTTCATAAGAGCACTTAAAACAGTGATAACTAGTTTTAAAGAGAAAAATATAATCCCTTTAAATAATACTTTATTCAAATATAAATACATTATCTAGAAGAACTTTATACAATTGCTTATTCCTAATACAAATTTATTATTTGCTTTATATCATAGTACATGCATTAGTAAAGTGGATTTCATGCCACTATTTATGACTGTACTTACTTGTAATGATTGTTCTATACCACTATTATTAAAGTTATTGTGATTAGAAAAATATATAGCACAATCATTATTTTATTTATCGCTTCATAAATAACTGATGTAACTGACAATATGAATCAGAGATGAAAGTTTACTCTTAAAATACTCTACAACGTAAAAGAGGGACGAGACGGAAATGGGAAGGTAATAATGATGGGATAAAAATTTTTGTTGGATATTTTTTTTTAATCAAATGTAATAAACTGATTGTTATGACAAACCTTTAGTATTAAAAACAAATAATAATATAAATGTTAAATAAATTGTAATAAAATTAGACATATATATTAAATACCATTAACAAGATTTAAAATTTAAAAAAATATAAGACAAAATCATTCCTTTGGGCGATTGTTCTCCTTCTGAAATATTTTTCAGATCAAATAATTTTTTGAAGGAACAACTTAGCTAATTTTAATTTAATTTATTATTTAAGAAAAATTTTAAACAAAAAAAAGCGGGAATGCTTTAGTATTTAAAAGTTCTTTCACTACAGAAACGGACAACCTTTCGCGAATAATCCACATTGCTACTATAAAAACACGTGAATCACACAACTTTCACTACCTTTAAAAAATTGTATTTCAATGTTTTTCCAGGTGCAAAATAACGAATATCAACTTTGTTCCTGTCAATAATACAATAGTTAAACAAAATATAATGATACAGCGTTCGGAAGAGCTCGGGCTGTCTTGGTTTTACCAATTAGAATCATTTCTATTTTTCTTTTAATTATTTATCAAATTCTTTAATATTTGACATTTATACATTGTTTATTAGTTCTATAAATGAGAACTGGGAATTTATTTTAAATAAGCCAAATTAAGGGTACTTTAGAATAGGATTTTTTAAAAAACATCATTTATGCCCTGCTATATCAATGATGAGACTATTTCAATAAGCCTATCTGGTATTACAGTCCACATTATTGTTCTTTGATTTATTGAGTTGATTAATTGAAAATCATAAGAACCGTTTTTTTCAGAAACTCTTAAAAAAGGTGTAAAATACATACTCTAAAGGGGTTCTTCCAGTAATTCGGTCTTAATAGTACAAGAGCTGGGAAGAAAAAAAGGCAGTTATCTCTCCCCAATTTTTGATTACTTTAATGAAAACTATGTATAATTACTAGACAAAATGTATGAGTATGCCAAGTATTGGCAGGGGGAATAAAAAATGGCGGATGTTTCAAAACCTTAAAAAAACATTAATATTTCATTCGTAGCTCTATATCTTAAAAACTACCAACAACACTAGAAAATCTAAGAGAATATTATTTAAAGAAGAGTAAAGTTGCTGAAATATTAGCCATAAAGAGCTATTTACGTCCAATAGTTCTCGAAATATAGCTTTTTAAAGCAAAATTTCTTAAAAATCTACTGCAAGATTAGTAGTTAGTTAATTTATTTTGAGAAATCTATATCTCAGGAACTTTGTGACGTAAAGATGTCTATTAGCACTCAAATTAAAGCTAGTTTAATGGACAATAAAGAAGTTTATGACCTTTACCTTCGTAGGAATACTAGTTTTCATGATATTTGCTAAAATAAATTGATTTATAGGTTTTCGGACAATAAGTTTGATTTATGAAAAACTTCATTTCAGAAACCATGGGACGTACAGATGTCTGCCAGCGCTCAAATTATAGCTAGTTAAATTTACTACAAAATAATTAATTACATTTATCTTTGTAGGAGTAGTAGTTTTTATGATATTTGACAAAATAAACTCACAAAATGTTAATTTCTAATTGTTCCTATAAAATGTTGGATTTTTGAAAAAGTATATCTCTAGAACCATAAGACGCACATATGTCTGCCAAAACTCAAGATAAAGAAAATTTAACTTACTATAAAGTAGTTTATGACACTTATCTTCGTGTGGGTAGTAGTTTTTATGATATTCACATATGAATATAAATTTGGCAAATGAAAATTTGTCCGAACAACTATAAATCAATTTATTTAGCAAATTTCATGTAAACTGTTACTCCTACCAAGATAAAAATCATAAACTATTTTATAGCTCATTAAACTAGCTTTAATTTGAGTGCTATAGACATCTGTACGTCAAATGCTTTTTGAGATATAAATTTTTTAAAATAAATATACTAATTACTGATCTTTCAGTACGTCCCATTCAACATTTTTATGAAATGTTGTTTTTAAAAAGCTATATCTCGAAAACTATTTAACGTAAATAACTCTATTAGGGCTCATATTTTAGCAAATTTACTCTTCTTTAAATGACGTTCTCTTAGGTTTTCTTGTGTTGTTCCTACTTTTTAAGATATAGAGCTCCTAATGAACAATTAATTTTTTTTTTCACTTTGAAACAGCCGCCATTTTTTATTCCCCCTACCTATACTTGGCAGACTCATTAATTTTGACTATTAATTAAGCACAATTTTCATTAAAGTAATCAAAAATTGGGGTGAGATAACTGCCTTTTTTCTCCTCTTGGGCTCTTGTACTATAAGTTAAAAGTCTAGGCTATCTACTGTGAGTGACTGACTATCTTTTTTTTTTTCCATCGAGCTTCCTTCTTTTTTATTTTCTAACCAACTCCATTAGTGTAAAATTAACTTCTTTTTTTTGTGAAAAGAAAATTTTTTTTTTTTTTTTAGTTTGTACATATAAATCCAAATATCCTATTTTTAATAAACTAATTTATATTTTCAATCCATTATTATGTATATTTCCAAATTTTTAGTCTATTATTTGTTTTATTTTATGTATTTGTATTTATTAATTTTATATATTATTATTTTTTTTTCTTCTTGAATGATGTTTGTTGTCTTTTTGTTCTTATAGCCTTAGTGAAGACCTGAAAATCATGTCGAAACGTCGGCACAATAAATAATTCGTTTGTTTATTTGTGTTTTTTCTGCTGACTGCACCCCCCGACCATCTTCTTCTATTAAGAAAATACTATTAACTCCATTTTTAATTCAGTTCATATTTGGCGGTTAAGTAATGGGTTTTCAAACAATTACGTAAACGTATGAAATCCATAACCTCGAGGTAAACGTGGGACTCAGAGCTTGGCTAACCCCCTGTCTTTCGGGTTCACTTTCAGTTTGAAGGAGAGTGGAGTATGCCCCTTCTCCCTGATTATTATTTATTTTTTCATTTTTAAAGTCTCCATGCGTAGGAAAAAAGTAAAAAAACAAGCCAAGACATTATCTAAAACGAGATGCATCGGACAGTCAGTGATAAAAAACCCAAAGAAAAGTAAAACCATTGTTAGAAGTTATGATGTCCTTGCATTTTATGAAATAACAAGTTAGTTAAAAAAAAATAATCAATCTACAAATGATGCGGAAGACACTCTGACGTCAAAAGTGTTCCAGACAAGACTCTAAATGAGCCTGGTTAAAGTCATAATGAATATTTTTCTATATTATCAATTTATCTCCTACCTAGGACAACTAACTAGTAGAAGAACCTCCCTGTTGCAAGAAGTAATTTTATGGGGAGGCTGGAAGTAAGAGGGACCAGTTTCAAAGCCTAGCGGAAACCATTATTTTGGACTCACTGGGAATCCTACATCATCATGTGTATTAGATCTTAGCAGGGTATTGTCAACTTTATGAGTCAAAGAGGGAAACAAAAAATAAATAAATACTAAAATGTAATCGACTATTCTCAGCTAACTCTCTGTCATAGTGTTTGTTGGACAGTTCGGCAGAAATGGGCAACAATTAGCTATAATTGAAACTAATAGTTAAAATTCCCATGGATACGACCCTTATTAATGAATGAACTATTTATAAATAAATATCGTATCCATGACAATGTTGGCTATTTCTTTCAACTATAGCTTGTATTGCACCAACCAACACAATCAATGATCACATGCTCTTGGATACGTATACAAGTCGAGGAAACATCAATAACTCAGAGACATTGAGCAGCTCATAATAACAAATTTCTTTCATTATGTACTACAAATAATATTTGGCATGTAAATATTGATCTATGCACTTAATATGATCATTTTATTTGATCCAATGTTGCAAAAGCAACTGGTTGTTCTATACATTCTCAACAACATATAGCTACATTTCATCAGAAATGGACACAAATATAAAATATTCCGTGGAGAGAGCCCTTGAACAAATTTTATTTATTCCTAGACTAGTCGGTTCATTCCCACTGGACCGTAACTACAAACTATCATGGAGGCTGTGGGTTTTCATAATCGATGTAATCGTATACTTTGTTCTAGCGTTTTATGAGATTTTCATAAAAAAGTTTCAACCACAAAGCAATTATATCTTCATGCTTATGTTTGCAGTACAACTTCCTTCGTTAACCAATTTTGTTTCCATGTATTCGAAACTGAACAGAATCAAGGATTTTTTCAAAGAACTCCTGGCATTTGAACAATATACACGTGAGATCGGGGTGGTGTGGAACTGTCATTACAGATGGAAAAAATATCTCAGCTTGCTGTTCTTGGGGAATTCGATTATTGCTTCATTACTCGATCTAAATGATTTGAATGAGATGATTGATACTATTGTAAGACGTATACACCTTTACATCGCTTGTCTAATCATCGCTAATCAAATTTCTGGCACTACTTCCCTGTTGGCATCTTCTATAGCACACCTCAAGTATATCAGAGATGACAGACAGCTGTTGAGGAGGTTCGAGCATTTGATATTCCTCCGCAGAAATATAGAAGATTATTTCGGTCTACAAATTCTAGCTATATGCACTTCATCATTTGTAACTTCAGTCTTACTAGCTTTTTGGTTTACAACAAACTTTTTGAATATGTTTCATAAAGTCAGCCTTTTTCTACTGAGTCTCTACCCCCTAGTGACGGTTTGCATTCCATTGCTGTCTGTAGTTTCTCAGGTATGTAAAACAATTATGATAATAACTTAATGTATATGAGATTTTTGAGACATTGCCTCTTACACTAAGGAATGAACAACGCCTTAAGGTTTTCGAAAATAAAGTATTATGCAAAATATTCAAACCTAAAAAGGATAAAATTAACGGAAGAATTTAGAAGATTACACAACGCTGAATTAAGGGACCTACACCCGGTAAATATAATTTAAGTTACAGCATTGCGGCGTATAAGATGGGCATGTAAGGTTGTAGGCCTTAGTAACGAGCGGTTCCCTAAAATGTTAATAAACACTGAACCAACGGGTAAACGTCCGAGGGGTAGACCGAAACGTAGATGGGAGGATTGCGTTAAAACAGATTTAGTGGAATTGAGTTTGGAGGGGCATCACTGGAAGGATGTATGTAGAGAGCGTTTGGTGGTGTCGGCTTCGAACCTTCGGGTTCGTTAGGGCTTTATTATTTATTTATATGATATTGTAGTAGTGTTATCATCAGCACTTGGGATGTTTCGTTTTTAATTAGATCAAGAGACTCATTGACTTATGGCGTTTTTTTTATCCTATACGAAACCTGGTGTATATGAATGTAAATAGATTATTTATCAGTGAGCAACCCTTTATATTCTCTTTCCATTACATGTTGGCGAAGAAGCACAGGGTCGGTTAATCCAATCTGATTCAGTTTAGAGTACTGCTATATTGTGAACACTAACAACTCTGCATCTATATACTCAATTATTTGTAAATCACTGATAATTTTTGCTGAGACCAAACACTGCCGAGTTAGGAAAAGGAGCTTGGCATGAAACCCTCCACTCCCGCCCTCCATGGTAGCCTTACTTATCTGACTTTTCAAACAGACAATTAAAGCGAGCAGGCTGGTCGATGGCATGTCACAATCTCTCAAGAGGAGATCATAATTCAAAAAAGAAAGCAATCCTTGAAATCCATCACTTACTTGTAAATGAAATTAACAATCCTGTGTCAAAGATCTGCACAATGATTAATATATTTATTTAACTCATTCAGATTTAAAACCTTTATAATTTTATATTTCTTATTTCATAAAGAAGGTAAAAAAAAAAATATATTTTTATGTTGTGACACTATTATATGTATGACTTTTGGGATTGAAAAGGAAAATGGACATTATAAGGTCTGAATGCTTATCTAATTCATTAATAAAATGTGTATGACGTTTTAAGGGTGTTTTTTTTTCCCAGGAATGATTTACTGAAGAATATATGATCCTTCATACGCAAAATTCATACTATCATTTTTAAAAAATAAAAAGTGTTTTCTAATTTAAAGTTTCAAGTAGGAAATTATTTCCAGACTGAACTATTTCAGCCATTATTATGAATAGAACAGACATACGAATACGATAATACCAACATTCACGAAATACGATAATAGGATTGTAAATAATATTTAGTGAGTAAATACAAACTCAGTAGAAGGAAAGACTTAATAAAATAAAACCAATCAATATAATGAAATGAAATGAAAAAGGATAGTTCATTATACTGGGGCTAGGTCCCTTTGGAACAATTAAAAAGACAATTTTAATGTTATAATAACATCCATTGGTCATAAAAAAGTGTGGCCACACTTAATTATAACTTATATACAGACAGAAAAAAAACGATTAATTAAAAAACTAACTGACAAACCAAAAACAAAACAAATGTTAATTACAAAATATCTGTACTATTATAATAATGGATCAGATTGGTAATGCAAAAGGAAGTGATATATAAGGGATTTAAACGAGGAAAGGGTAGGTACATGTCGTACGTTAGAGGGAATGGAGTTCTAGAGATATGCAGCTCGGGAAAAAAAGGATTTATCAAACGCAGCAGTTCGGTGAGGAGGAGGGTAGATGTCAGATAAACGGGACCTGGTATCACGGGATTGGACAGAGCATTTTAATTGCAGGTTTTCTAGGATAAAGGAGGGGCGTTGTGTAATAATTACTTGGAATAGAAAGGACGCTAGGAAATACTGGTATCGGAAGGACGGATAGAGCCACTTCAGCTCGGCGAAATACTGGGTTATGTGCGTACCTCTGATGATTCCGAAAATAAATCGTACTGCGCAATTCATAAGAAGTTTAAGTTTAGATTCGAGATTACCGAGCACTCCACCATATTCCAGACAGCCATAGTCAAAGTGGGGGAAAACAAGAGAGGAAGCTAAGAGTTGGCGGATTTTAAGTGGAAGGAGATAACAGATTCTATTGAGTTGCTTTAAGGTAGCTATAGTTCGACGAGAAATTCGGGCAATGTGTGGTTTATAGGATAATGTTTGATCAAAAGTGATACCAAATATAGTGATAAAAGTTTGTTGGTCGTATGCCAAGTGATTGGTCGTATCACTTGGCCATCATTATACATCCGTTCGGAAATGGATACCAATTTAAAATACTCAGTAGAGACAGCTTTTGAGCAGATTTACTTTTTTCCTAGGCTCGTTGGTACATTTCCATTGGATCGTGACTACAAATTATCATGGTGGCTGTTGGTTTTTATAATCGATTTAATCTTGAGCGTTTTCGTAACTTTATACGACTTCCCGAGATTTAGAAATTTGTTCAGAACCACTATTTTAGTTGCTCTAGTGAGAATATAATCGATATGCGCATATCAACCCCTCGGCCATCTACTGTTAGTGACTTTTTTTTTCTCCTATATTCTTTCATCGGACCTCATATTTTGATTGTTTTGTTTCCTTAATTGTTTTTTTCGTAAACTGGAATACTATTTTTTTGTCTAAAGAAAATTTTCTTAATTTTGTATGTACATATATCCAAAAATTTTATTTTCACAATTGACTCTTTTATTTTTTAAAACAACTAGTCTTGGTCGAAATGCTGGGAACTGCTGAGTGGGGCGTTGTCTTCCAAAGGACTTCAGCGAACTGGTCGAGATTCAAGAGCGCCATAAGATCGTGCCGTTACAAACTATTTTTTTAAAACATAAAGCATTATTATTTTTGACATTTTTTTGTAAACTTAAAAGCTTTATATCTCCCTCAATTAAGTTTTATATCCTTATTTCACAGTCCCATACTTCAGGAAATTCAATAGCAAATCAGTTATTAGCATCGAATTATATGTTTGCCAACATTCAAAGATATATTAACCAACATGTTAATAAATCATTAGCTGATTTAAACATTTGAAAATGAATGCATTATCTTTGTAATAAAATAAAATAATTAAACTTTAATTTTTCAGGCAAAGAAAATTGATAAACTGTTGTACAGGCGATTACTAGCTAATCCCGATGATGTGAGTGACAGTTCATAAAGTTAATTACTTTGAGGAATATATTAATTATTTAAAAATACTTATTTATTTTAAATACATTATTAATTGCTTGTAGATTAAATGTATTGCAACTGATTTTGTTAATTGTTTATTTTTAAGAAAATTACACTTTGAGTTGCTTCAACTCATTTAACCATCCTCAGATGCTCAGATATTCGGATCTGTTACAATACAAAGAGTATCAATAAATAATGACCACACCTTATTTATAAAATCATCATTCCCTTCAGAATTGATGATATTGTGTTTTTTTCTGTGATATCAGAAATTAAAAACGAAACAAAAAATTAACCCTTGTTATAATTGATCATTAATTAATTAAAATCCCTTAAAATTAAAATGTTAATTAATATATACAGTAAATTAATGTAATGTGTTAATTAATTGTCCCTTTTACAATACATACAACGTGGTCCTCTTCACAGTACTCTTCCCTTCTCGAGCACTTCTCTTCAGTGTAGCTTCCTCTCACATGCGTGAATGCATTGAAGGCCTGCATTGTTATATGATGGAAATAATTATACACTTATAAACAAGATAATCGTCCTTTTAAAAATGTTTTTACTTAGACCAATGGGGAAAAAGTTTTGATGTGAACTGAGTTTATAGATTTTATATCTATCTAAGAAACCACGAATTGATCTGTGATTTTTATCTTTTGATTACATTCCAAAATATATGAACTAGAATATTTGTGACAACATAAATTGAATTTAAAATTCAATTCAATGATGTCAAATTTTTAAAAAACTTCAATTATTGCATGCAATGGCGTGTTATAAATTTTGAAGATTTACAATTTAACTAATAAGTCAGCAAATATTCTAGTTATTGAGTCTATAACAATTTCTGTATGAATTTTTTGTATTATTGCTAATTTTTTTATCAATCTGATATCGATCACAGGCAAAATTGATGTCTAGTAGGAACGTCCTACTATAGTACAAGAGCCCAAGAGGAAAAAAGGCAGTTATCTCACCCCAATTTTTGATTATTTTAATGAAAACTATGTATAATTAATAGCTAAAATTGATGAGTCTGCCAAGTATAAGTAGAGAGAATAAAAAATGGCGGGTGTTTGAAACCAATGAAAAAACTAATTTTTCATTTGAAGTTCAATATCTTAAAAAGTAGGAACAACTCAAGAAAACCTAAGAGAACGTCATTTAAAGAAGAGTAAATTTGATAAAATATGAGCCATAATAGAGTTATTAACGTTAAATACTTTTCGAGATATAGCTTTTTAAAAAGTAACATTTCATAAAAATGATGTATGGGACGCTGAAAGACCAATAGTTAGTGAATTTATTTTGAAAAATTTATATCTCAAAAATTATTTGACGTACAGATGTCTATTAGCACTCAAATTAAAGCTAATTTAATGTGCTATAAAGTAGTATATGATGTTTATCTTCGTAGGACAAATAGTTTATATGAAATTCACTAAAATAAATTGATTTATAGTTATTCCGACAAATTTTCATTTGCCAAATTTATAATCATATGTGAATATTATAAAAACTACTACCCCTACGAAGATAAGTGTCATAAACTACTTTATGGTAAGTTAAATTTCGTTTATTTTAAATTTTGGCAGAGATATGTGCGTCTTATGGATCTAAGATATATTTTTTCAAAAATCCAACATTTTATGGGAACAACTAGAAATTAATATTTTGTGAGTTTATTTTGTCAAAAATATTATAAAAACTACTACTCCTACAAAGATAAACATAATTAACTATTTTGTACTAAATTTAACTAACTTTAATTTGAGCGCTGGCAGTCCAATGGTTTCTGAAATGAAGTTTTTCATAAATCAAACTTATTGTCCGAACAACTATAAATCAATTTATTTTAGGAAATATCATGAAAACTACTATTCCTACGAAGGTAATGGTCATAAACATCTTTATAGTCCATTAAACTAGTTTTAATTTGAGTGCTAATAGACATCTGTACGTCACATAGTTCCTGAGATATAGATTTCTCAAAATAAATTAACTAACTACTAATCCCTGAGTAGATTTTTAAGAAATTTTGGTTTTTAAAAAGCTATATCTCGAAAACTATAGGACGTAAATAGCTATTTTAGGGCTAATATTTCAGCAAATTTACTCTTCTTTAAATAACGTTCTCTTAGATTTTCTAGTGTTGTTGGTAGTTTTTAAGATATAGAGCTCCCAATGAAAAATCAATGGTTTTTTAAGGTTTGAAACAGCCGCCATTTTTTAATCCCCCTACCTATACTTGGCAGACTCATCAATTTTTACTAGTAATTAGTAATTTTACATGGTTTTTATTGAAGTAATTAAAAATTGGGATAACTACCTTTTTTTCTTGCCAGCTCTTGTACTACTTAGAAGGTCTTTGAAATTGGGTTAATGGAATTCTAGTTTGCCACTTTAGATATGATATTTTATGGTCACCTTAGGTTGTAGTATCAAAGATTAAGTGATACTTCTTTCTTCTCCAATTTCTGTATCACTGCTTTTAATTGACAAAGATCTAAAAAGCTGATTGGTACTATGCGGGATGAGCCTTTTATTACATTTAAAATATTAACATAATTTAGTCAAATGTTTGATTCACAGGAATTGCTGGAGTTCCACATGATTGCTAAGAGAGATGTTTCCTTCACAGCTTTTGGATTTTTCCATATTAACAGTTCCCTAATAAGTTCAGTAAGTATATTGTACCTTAAGTATCTCTTAACATAGTAAACATTCCATTAAATGATTTTACTGTCTGTATTTCATCTGGGTACTCCAAATCTATATATATGCCTATCTCTAATTTTCTTTACGTATATAAAATGCTGAAGAAATTAGACAGTTAGACGATAGTTAAAACAATAGTTTATTATAAATCAAATATTACAGAGCTTCAGTAGAATTAGAGTAAAATAATAAATAGAATATAAACATTATTCTAACTACCTAAAAGAATAGAATTAAATAAAAATCCCTTTCCACGGTTTTATAATTAATTGAAATAATCTATTATAATTAATTAAAGTTTCGTTCCACAGTTAAAATTATAAACAAAACGTTAATTACTTGAACCAACAAACAAACCTTTCTTATCGCTTCCCTCATTGGTTTGTTTGTTTGGTTGTTTAGTGGCGCCAAACTTCATTGGTCATCAACGCCATTTATATTTTATTTAAGTTTGCTAATATTCATTAAATTTTATTTATTTTTTGATTTGATTATTTTATTTATTTATTTTTAATTTTTTTTTTTTATTATTATTTTTTTTTTTTGTTCCCATGAAGTTATATTTTTGTCAGTAAATTTTGTGATTTCAAAAACTGAAACACCAATTCTATTGCCTTATCATCGTCTCCAATGGTTTTTGAGATATCTTGGCTTAGTCCCAAGCTATTGAGGTGTGGTGTAAAATATGGGCATCGTTGGAAAACATGGCTTATTGTTAAATTTTTATTGCAATACTGGCAGTTCGGAGGTGTTTCTTTTGATATAAGATAGGAGTGGGTGAGCCTCGTGTGACCTATTCTCAGCCTAGTCAGTACAACTTCCTCTCTACGGCATTTGCGACTTGACATCCTTTTTAATAATATTTAGTTTGCTCATTGGGCTTTCGTTCTACATAGATTGCCATTGATCTTTGACTTCCTTTACAAGAGGCCTGCATATCTCTGACGGAGTTAAAATTGCTTTACCCCGTCCCGGAAGCGCGAGTGCTTCTCTTGCAGCGTGATCAATATAATACTCTCAATCATATCAATATAATACCCTCATTGGTAATACCATCTATAATATAGATCACATATGGTCCGCTTAGAGCACTAGAATGCAGGAGTGGTTTATTTACACTTTTCAATTATAATTGGCCGTTTTTGAATTTGAAGAAAATGGGTTGCGGTCAAAAATAAATGAAATATAATTCTCAACTGTTTATTTGTAGCCGACGTTTTTGAATTTGAAGAAAATGGGTTGCAGTCAAAAATAAATGAAAT
>NW_027109550.1:393238-404722 GCF_000696795.3 Halyomorpha halys
TATTTGTAGCCGACGTTTTTGAATTTGAAGAAAATGGGTTGCAGTCAAAAATAAATGAAATATAATTCTCAACTGTTTATTTGTAGCCGACGTTTCGACTCACAATGTAGGTCTTCATAAGGGCTAATGTAATGAATGGCCATGTAAAAAAGGGACTGGTCAGTATGATAGATTGTGGGCTAAAACATCGGCCATAAATAAATATTTGAGAACTATTTTTTTATTTCTTCTTGGCACCTCTTTTTACTTTTCATTTCTTTTATCCTCTAATCTTTAAATGTTATTTAGCTGTCAATCTTTCTTCCTACTGTTCTGAATATGAATTTCTTTTTTTTTTCTCAACCCCCAATATTTTAGAATGGCTAAGAATAGAGGAACATGATGTACATAATCACTCACTCACTGTTGGGCGCTACAGTCCTTGTAGGACCTGGGCCTCCGCCACCTTCTTCCTCATGCCTCGCGGTCTCAAGCGACCTCCAATTTTCGATTCCCATCCTTCTCAAATCATCCAGCCACTGACACCTGGGTTTGCATCTTTTCCTTTTTCCTCCTGGTGCACCATTTAGCAACCTTTTAGGCAGCTTACAGGGCTCCATCCTTTCCACATGACCCAACCATCTAAGCCCGTTCGTCATCGCTTCTGATTCTCCACCTTTGCTCCTCTTTAACGGCTCCAAAGATCTTTCTCAGGACTCTTCTCTCCTATACCAGTAGAGCTCTTCTATTTTCCTTGGTTTGAGTCCACGTCTCACTGCCATACATTACCACTGGCCTAATTATTGTTTTGTATCGGAGAGATTTTTGCAGGGCATAGAAACATTCTGCTACCATTCTGCCGTTAATATCTACTTCTAAATTATTGTTCTCCGTCAGATAAACATAACACATTGTAGTTTTTTAAACTTTCTGGTGCTAGTACCAGTAAGTGGTTTAACTATAACTCATTTATATCCAAATAAATATACCCATAAATGCTGAAAATATCAGACAAACTAATTTATTAATGCAAGTGTGTCAATTTCAATGCTCAACTGTTTTTTCAATTAAAAAATTGTTACAGATGATCGGTGCAGGTACTACCTATTTGGTCATTCTGTTGCAGTATGGAGAATAAAACAAAGTAGACTTTAGATGTATTTATCATGCAACATAAAAAGTCAAAGGTATTGCTGTTTACCAACAGTAGAATTGAAAAATGACAAATGATATATGATTTTACAAATTGTATTACAATGTTTGTAGTAATAAATGATCATCATTCAAATGAAGCCTATTTAAATGTTAAACCCTATATACATAACTTTCCTTTTTTCCTACTATAAAATGGTGAAGAGGATGGTATCAGGATGTTAAAGATCGTAATAAGTTTCTCGAGTGATTTATATTACATTATTAGTATCATATGAAGATAATAACAATAATCAAATAATAATAAACTTTCTTTTCCCCCTCGAAATGACCAAAAGAAACCCGAATATTAGGCTGAACATAATGAAGCCCAGAAGTAACACGGTTTAGTTTATATTCTATGATTTGTTTAAATCAGGGGTGGGAAACAAGTCGATCGCGATGCCAATTCTGGTCGATGTTTGTCTCGCAATCTTTGGTGTGAGATTCCATGTACCATGAACTTTGAAGCGATTGTTTTTTTAATTATCGATATTGAAATTTACAACTTTATATTATATAATACATTCAGTAAATTTGATCTTAGTTAAAATGGAGTGTTACAGGCGTGTAGAGAAACTATCCATTGGTAGTACTCTAATAATATTTCACATTAGCAGGTCTCGTGTCCATCTTCTTTTCAGGGGCCTCCTAGGAATGGAAGGGGATGCAAGGTTAGAAACCAGGGGGTGCGAGTGGTTAGGGAGTTTATAATGGAAGGAGTGATATCTGGTTCGGGCCAGACCGGTTAAATAGGGAACATACAGGTCTTTATGTATGATTTTATTTGTGACAAAGTAGAGAGCATTGAGGATTTTACGAAGGATTTTGTATTGTAAGGATTGGATACGAGAGGAATTCGAAGGTTTAGTGGAGCCCCAAAGCTCAACTCCGTATGTCTAGATTGGCCTTATTACAGTCATGTAGATCAGTCTTTTGTAATGAGTTGGAAGTTTAGACCGTTTGTCCAGTAAGTGCTGTAATAGTCGAAATCGACGTGCAGTTTCCTGTCTTTTCATTCTTGTGTGAGGATTTAAGGTTAATCGTTTGCCCAGATATAGTCGAAGGTAGTGAACCTGTTCAATAGGGATAAGAGTAACATTGTTAAATGAAACTGTTGGGCAGCCGGTAGGTTTACGACGAAGAGTAAAGATGATTTAATGGGATTTGTTGGGATTCATCTTAATCCTTCAATTACGACACCAATCTTCGAGGGCTGTGGATAGGAGAGTTCGGGATACAATAAATGGGTTATTATTAACTGCCAGCATACATGTGTTATCGGCATACGTGGTGAGGATAGTGTTAGGATTGGTTGGAATGTCAACTGTATAGACGGTGTGGAGGATGTGGATGTGGAATACCAGCGAACTGAGAATAGAGGATAGAATAGGAACCATTTTGGTTTACTTGTAATAATCTATCTATGATAAAAGAACGAATAATGAGAAAGTTGAAGCAATTGTAGAAGACAAAAGTTTCTAATAATAGTTTAATCCATTCTGCGAATTTGCAAAGGTCATACTGTGATCTCCGCCCATCCAGAACAATATATTTTGACTTTTGTGTTACACTTGTCACCGGACGCAACAATTACTGCTGGACTCATCAAAGTCAGTTAACTCGAATATTTGGTAGTGCCATACGGTGGCTTCTTTGTAAGAAATTTATTTTATTTATGAGCCTTATTCATCTTGAATGTATTGAAGCAGAACTAAATATTCCGCTCCAAATGACCCTTCTACCTAAAGCATTTTATCCTTCAGAAATATCTAGTATCATTCAAAGCTTATCTACCCGCAACGCTCCTGGATACGACCTAATAACATCCCACATTCTAAAACTTCTGCAATTCCAAAGAAAGCCATCCTATTCCTCACTTACATATATAACGCCGTACTCCGTTCCACATATTTTCCTGACCCCTGGAAATTATCTATAGTTAAAATGATCCCCAAATCCCAAAAGCCTCCAGAATGCCCATCATCCTATCGTCTATCTCTCTATTACCGATCATGGGCAAACTCCTGGAAATACTCATTTTGAAACGCCTATACCCCATCCTGGATTTCAATCATATAATCCCTGATCACCAGCTTGGATCACCACTCTACTATCCAGCAATGTCATCGTGTAGTGGACATAGTCTCGTCTTCTTTGGAGCGCGGAATGTACTGCGCGGGAGTCTTTTTCGATGTATAACAGGCTTTTGATCGAGTCTGGCACCCAGGACTGCTTTACAAACTCCGTAAATTCCTACTTCCAACATACTTTCTCATCATTCGTTCCTTAGTCATTGATAGATTTTTCCAAGTCAACCACAATGGTTCCTATTCATCCCTCTATTCTCAGTCCGCTGGTGTTCCTGAAGGTAGTATCCTTGGTCCCATCCTCTACACCGTCTATACAGCTGACATTCCAACCAATCCTAACACTATCCTCACCACGTATGCCAATGACACATGTGTGCTCTCTGTTAATAATAACCCATTAATTGTATCCCAAAATCTCCAATCCCATATCACAGATCTCGAAGATTAGTGTCGTAATTGGTGGATTAAGATAAATTCCAACAAATCTCATCAAATAACCTTTACCCTTCGCCGTAAACCTACTGACTACCCTACAGTTTCATTTAATGATGTTACTCTTACCCCTGTCGAACAGATCCGCTACCTTGGACTACATTTGGACAAGCGATTAATCTGGAATCCTCACATTAGACTGAAAAACAGGAAACTGCACGTTGATTTCGACTATTACAGCACTTACTAGACAAACGGTCTCAACTTCCAACACATTACAAAAGACTGACCTACATGGCAGTAATAAGGCCAATCTGGACATATGTAGTTGAGCTTTGGGGCTCCACTAAACCTTCGAATTCTTCTCATATTCAATCCTTACAATCCAAAACCCTTCGTAAAATCCTCAATGCTCCTTACTTTGTCACAAATAAAGACCTTAATGTTCCCAACGTAACCGATCTAGCCCGAACCAGATATCACACCTTCCATTATAAACTCTCTAGCCACTCAAACCCCCTAGTTTCTAATCTTACATCCTCTTCCATTCCTGGCAATCCTCCGAGGCGCCTGAAAAGAAGATGGCCACGAGACCAGCTAATGTAAAATGTCATTAGAGTGCTACCAAACTAAACTACTACCCACGCGAAGATAAGTGTTGGCTGACATATGTGTGTCTTATGGTTCTAGAGATATACTTTTTCAAAAATCCAACATTTTATACAACTAGAAATTAACATTTTGTGAGTTTATTTTGTCAAATATCATAAAAACTACTACTCCTAAAAAGATAAACGTAAATAACTATTTTATAGTAAATTTAACTAGCTTTAATTTGAGTGCTGGCAGACATCTGTACGTCCCATGGTTTCTGAAATGAAGTTTTTCATAAATCAAACTTATTGTCTGAACAACTATAAATCAATTTATTTCAGCGAATATCATCTAAACTATTACTCCTACGAAGATAAACATAATGAACTACTTTATAGCTCATTAAACTAGCTTTAATGTCTAGTTGTTCGTATAAAATGTTGGATTTTTGAAAAAGTATATCTCTAGAACCATAAGAAGCACATATGTCTGCCAACACTCGAAATAAAGAAAATTTAACTTTCTATAAAGTAGTTTATGACACTTATTTTCGTGTGGGTAGTAGTTTTTATGATATTCACATATGAATATAAATTTGGCAAATGAAAATTTGTCCGAACAATTATAAATCAATTTATTTAGCACATTTCATGTAAACTGTTACTCCTACGAAGATAAACATCATAAACTACTTTATAGCTCAAACTAGCTTTAATTTGAGTGCTAATAGACATCTGTACGTCAAATGGTTTTTGAGATATAAATTTTTCAAAATAAATTCACTAACTACTGATCTTTTAGTACGTCCCGTCCCATACAACATTTTTATGAAATTTTGCTTTTTAAAAAGCTATATCTCGAAAACTATTTAACGTAAATAACTCTATTAGGGCTGATACTTTAGGAAAATTGCTCTTCTTTTAATGAACTCCTCTTGAACCCAAGTTGGGTGTTAAAGGCTCTATTATCTTCTTCTTACACTTCTTGACTTGCACACTGGCCCAATATAATTTGTGCGACTAAATCGGCACCTATAAAAAAATCATTCGGACCCGATTTCCCAAATAAAATTTAATAACTCTTAGCAACTGTTTCTTTTACACTTAATTATAACACAAATATAAATACATATTTTGATAAGCAATAAGCAAAATAAGCAAAGTCTAATGTCAACAATTCAAATAAAAATAAATATATTTAAATTAAACTCTAAAAAAAAAAAAAAGAATAGTTTTATGGTCGATAGTAAATCAATGATGTCTGTCTGACCTTAAGTTTAGGAAAAAAGTTGAGTAGATAATGGCCGTAGGTGAATGACGGCAGAAGTGGCAAAGATAGATTTCATATTTATTAAGTTTATATGTTTACGAAAAAAAAAAATCATCTACTCCCCAGGGCTGTCACTCAGACTCAAATTACTCATCTACAAAGTAATACTACGACCATCACTCCTACACGGCGCACCACTACTACACTATTTTTACCCAACAGCCCTGAAATCACTACAGCAATACCAAAACAGTACACTATAGAAGATATTTCGAGGGACATCTCTGGAAATACGTAACATGACACACATTCATAACGAGCTACAGTTATAAACTGTACAACAACACATCACACGGAGACACATTAAATTCTTTGATAGTCTCCCTGCTTCCTTCAATCCAGTATTCCACTCTATCACTCCATCCCCCCTTCCTGCGAGGTGGCAGGGCAGGAAAGGTTCCCAAAACCCTATCAACATCACCTCATAACTCCATCTTCTGATGCATCCCCTCCCTCTCCCTTTCCCCCACAGTTCTTTTAACTTCTGACTATTTTCTTATTATTTCACCATTATCTATTGTCTTTATTAATTAATGTTTTAATTTTACCTTCTATGCGGTACAACACGAGGAGGCCCCTCAGCTCCGGATTTAAAAATAGCACCTTTTTTAGAATGGAT
Organism: Halyomorpha halys; assembly: GCF_000696795.3. Lineage (NCBI taxonomy): Eukaryota > Metazoa > Arthropoda > Insecta > Hemiptera > Pentatomidae > Halyomorpha > Halyomorpha halys. The sequence goes on from NW_027109550.1 coordinate 399,476, forward strand.
ACATCATAAGTAACAAATAAACATATTATTATTATTATTATTATTATTATTACACTGAGGGTCGGGAATCCCTTCCTCACTTCGACCCAATTAGATCTTTTGTGAGTTACCCCTCTTTCCACTAGAGATCCCATATGAATCCTATGCTTCTTATGAAGTTCAATAATTCTTTTGGGTTTATTCTAGAAATGTCTTCAGGCTCCATTCTGTCCTGTCCCAGACACTGTAATCTTCTGAATGCAAGGGCTTCACATTCACACAGAATGTGCTGTGCCTTTTCTTCATCTTCCATACATAGACGGCAGGTGGAATCCTCCACCAGCCTCATCTTCTTAAGATGATATTTTAAGGGGCAGTGGCCCGTGAGGAGTCCTGTTATCGTCCTCAGTTCATTTCTAGTAAGGTTAAGGTAAAATTTTGCCTTTTCCTCTGATATTTTAATGAAGAGCTTGGATTGTTTCATACCTGGTTTCAGCGTCCAGTATGTTTCCTTCTCTCTTTGTTCCCAGGAGTTAACCACATTCCTGATTGCACTTCCAGATATGTTGCAATATGGCTCAGGGCCAATTAGCATCATTTCTGATCCCTTCCTAGCTAGGGTATCTGCCATCTCATTACCTTCAATCCCCTCATGTCCTGGGGTCCACATCAAGGTCAGTTTATTGCCTCTGGCTAATTCCTTTAGTCTCTCTAGGGAATTCCAGACTAGCCCTGATTTTATAGTATAGGACATTATTGCCTTTAAAGCAGTCTGGCTGTCTGATATTATATAAATCCTTTTTCCTTTTGGTTTGTTTTTAATGTTTTCTAATGCCGCTATTTCTATTGCGTGTATTTCAGTTTGGAAGACAGTTGGGTATATCCCCATTGCTAGGGTTCTTTTGCAATTAGGTCCTACAACCCCAGCCCCTGCTTTTCCTTCCTTAACTGATAACAAATAAACATAACAGGTAACCTTAAAATTCCAAAGGTAGTAAGACCCAACACGAATTACTTTTCTTTTTCACGATGATGCACTTATTAATTCACTTTTTCTCTGTTTTTTTTTTTTGTTTTTTTAGAGGGATCGGAAAAAAAATGTATTAACTTTAAATTTATTACCAGAAATGAAGCAATAAAAAATTCATCAAACCAAATTGAGTACTTTATTCCATTTTAAAACCAGGTTACTTAATATTATTTCATACAGGTTACTAAGAATACAAGATATTATGTTTGGTGCCAACCCGGTTTTAGCTTTTCAAATTATTATTATATGGAATAATGATATGAACATAATCCAAATAAAATAACACTTTCAACGTAATGAAGACAAGTCAAATACGACAGAGATCGATGTTGTTTATTTTATTCACTAACTTCCATTTTTGAATTGACTTCAAACGCTTTGTGTGATATACCACTATTGAAGCATACCATGGTCGAGACGAATGATGATGAAATGTGTGACATGGAGGCAGCCGTGTATGACCTATTGTCCATACCCAGGTTTATAGGAACATTTCCTTTCGATCAGAATCATAAATTTGTTCCGTATCGTCTGATATTTTTAATTGGTAACTTCATAGCGTATGCATATGTTCGGTCCGCTACTATGCCACAAGACCTTAGTGTAAAGAGATTAACAGTCATTTCTTTTCTATTTCTTATAATGATTTTACCACCAATCATTCATTTGATATGGTTATACATTAATGTTTCCAGCTTAAAAGAGTTTTATTTCAAAATTACCCAAGTGGGGAAATATTTCCAAAGCGTTGGCGTGAAATTGGATACCAGCTGTATGTGGATACATAAATATTTGAGCTTGATATTAATTTTAAAGGTCTCTGTAATTGGAATATGCCTATTCCCCAAATTCTTCTATCTATATTTTATACATTTTTCCTGGCTATATGTCAGCATTTATTCCCTTTATGACCAGATATTTGGTATATTCTTGGTAACCAGGGAATCATTTTCTCGCTTAAAAGACATAACAAATGATCATAAACTTCTCCAAAATAGAGAGATCATGGTATCAATATGTAAAGCAGTAGAAAAGCTTTTTAGTATGCAAATTCTTTTTATTATATCCACATCTTTTATTATTTTTTTATTAGTTTTCTTTCAAATTTTAAATAAACAAACAAAGATATACTGGATTTATCAGTGGCCGGTTTTGTCTTTAACAGTCTATCCAATTATTAGAATGATAACATCGGTGAGATCCATTATAATGCAAGTAAGTTTTGTGTAATTGTTATATGCAGAAGTACTTTCATATTGTAACATTGTAACGGCTAACAGTTGTGAGCTCTAGCTATTATATCGATTTATTTCATAGAAGATGGTTAGGGCTGAACAAGAAGAAAAAACATATAGTAGAAGAACCGGGAAGAAAAAAAGGCAGTTAACTCACCCTAATTTTTGATTACTTCAATGAAAACTATGTATAATTACTAGTTAAAATTGATGAGTCTGCCAAGTATAGGTAGTGGGAATAAAAATGGCGGCTGTTTTAGAACCTTAAAAAAGATAAATTTTTCATTCGAAGTTCTATATCTTAAAAACTACCAACAACACTAGAAAATCTAAGAGAACATTATTTAAAGAAGAGTAAATTTGCTAAAATATTATCCCTAGAAGAGCTACTTACGCCCAATAGTTCTCGAGATATAGCTTTTTAAAGCAAAATTTCTTAAAATCTACTGAAAGATTAGTTGTTAGTTAATTTATTTTGAGAAATCTATATCTCAGGATCTATGTGACGTACAGATGTCTATTAGCACTCCAATTAAAGCTAGTTTAAGGGACTATAAAGAGGTTTACGACCATTACGTTCGTAGGAATAGTAGTTTTCATGATATTTGCTAAAATAAATTGATTTATAGTTGTTCGGACATTAAGTTTGATTTATGAAAAACTTCATTTCAGAAACGATTGGACGTACATATGTCTGTCAGCGCTCAAATTAAAGCTAGTTAAATTTACTACAAAATAGTTAATTATGTTTATCTTTGAAGGAGTAATAGTGTTTATGATATTTGACAAAATAAACATTTTAGGATTTTCGAAAAAATATATCTCTAGATCCATAAGAAGCACATATGTCTGGCAACACTTAAAATAACTTGATAAATATCCAATTCTTCTTTCTAGTGGCTTGGAGAGATTGAAGAGGATGGAGATTTGTCAGTAGCCTTTGGGAGATGAAGGACTGAAGTCTTTGTTAGTGTGTTGAATTTAAGTTTTTTTTCCAGGCTGTGTAAAAAATTTAATTTTAGACTGAAAAATTATATATGAAAACTTCAGGCGCACATAATTTTATCATTATTATGAGAGATAGTTGACCGTGGATGACGTACGAGGAGAATATGGTTGGGGGTGCGGTCAAATTGAAACACAAATAAGTTGGTGTAACCTATTTAATTGTGCCAACGTTTCGGCTAGAGTTTCTAGCCTTCTTCAGGGCTAAGAACAGAACAAGATAACCACAATAAGTATAGAAAATAAAAAATAAAATATAAACAGGATGACATAAAATTAATAATTTTACAGAATAGAATTAATAAAATGAAGTGATGAGAGAATTAGAAAATAAAATGTATACATAGGTAATTGGAAAAGTGATTAAAATAACATAAATATAATTATAATAATGTTAGTCAATAATTATCCTTATGTTAGGGAAATAAAATACAAATGAAGTTATATAATACAAATAAGTATGAACATATTTGTTATTAATAATTTAAAAATTGAAATATGGAGAGAAAAAGAAAATTGAGAGAAATGAAATGTTTAGACTTATCTTAGCCCCTAAGAGTTCAAAGTTTTTATTTTAAGAAATAGCTGTTGTTTAAGACATTAAAAATACAATTTATAGGTACGTGCGGCAAACTTCACGTTTTGTCCAATTCCTACATACTAAAACATTTTTGTTATAAAATTGTATCACTTTTTTTATTAATGATAATTGTCAAGAGTCTTTGAGAGCTAACAAAAAATGTTTTTAAAAATAATTTTTTCACTGAATATTTGCAAACAGGGAAAAGGTGAAAATAAAAAAATCTAGTTGTTCTAGAGTTCTAATTGCCCACACGAAAAATACGATTAAAAAAAGAGCAGCTATCTTTACGATTAGCGCAACTTTAATACGTTATGAATAATTTGCTATTAACCTTATCACTTATCACCACGTTACCACCACCAACCCCAGACTGAAAACTTACAGAACACCTTCTTTTCAACATATAAAGACCTGACTGCAACTCTGAGGAAAACAAAGGGAAACAAATCCACCGGGAAGGACAACATCTCGTATGTCCTACTCAAACAGCTCCCCAGAAAAGCCCAAATGTTTCTCCTCAACATATACAACTCCTGCTCTCGCCTCTGATACTTCCCAGTGGAGTGGAAACATGCTATTGTTGTTCCACTCCTTAAGTCCAGAAAACAAGCAGAGGATCCGGTAGACTACCGGTCCATCAGCCTCTTCAATCACATCTCAAAAATATATGAAAAGTTAGTTCTAATCCACATCTGAAAACACTGTGACACACATGACGTCCTCCTCCCGGAACAAACTGGGTTCTCGTGTGGTATGAGTTGCTATCAAGCAAGCAACAACCTAAACAGGAACCTTGCCACCGCCATGATTTCACTAGACTGTAAACAGGTATTTGATTCTGTGTCCCACTACACACTAATTCAACAACTCAGGCTTCAACAATTCTCAGACCAACTGGTCAACATTGTTGGATCCTATATCAGTGGCCGGACATTCTCAGTCAGGGTCAAAACGTGTGGCGTCCCGCAGGGTTCAGTCCTCGGGCCAGTTTTTTTTCAACATATATACTGCCCACACAGTCGGGATGAAAATTGACGATGTTCTAATCTCTACATATGCTGATGACATATACTCGGAGAGCATAAATGCAGAGAAGGCCATGGATCAGGCCGCAACAAAACATACACATCAATCCACAAAAAACAGACGCATCACATTCTCATACTAGAAAACTCCTAACAGTGCACCAAAACTTAACGAACAGACTATATAAACCAAGAGATATCCCACATACCTCGGCATGAAACTGGAATCACACCTCTCATTCATAGCACACATACAAAACAGAATACATATTGTCAAGGCTACATCATACCAACACAAACACCTCATCTACACACCAGAGATGTCACTAAGATTCAAGCTACTCATTTACCAGGGCATTCAAAAAGTCCTGTCGTTTTTCGTTTGTTCGT
>NW_027109550.1:405832-413367 GCF_000696795.3 Halyomorpha halys
AATAAAGGTGATTATTTGAAAATATTTATTTATTTATAATTTCCCCCAAAAAAACGACAGGACTTTTTGAATGACCTGGTACAAAGTAATACTACGACCATGACTACTACACGGTGCACCTCTACTACATTTACTATACCCAACAGCCCTGAAATCACTACAACAATTCCAGAACAGCACATTACAGAAGATCTGAAGAGGAACATCTCTAGAAAGATGAAACATGACGCACATTCACAACGAACTACAGCTAGAAATTGTTCAACAACACATCACACGGAGATACATTAAATTCTTTGACAGTCTCCCTGCTTCTTTCAATCCAGTATTCCAGTCTATCACCTCACCCTCCCCTTTATGCGAGTAGGCAGGACAGGAAAGGTTCCAATAACCCTGTAAACATTACCCTATAACTCCTCTCTTCTCATGGACCCCTCTCCCCTACACTTTTTTTGACTTCTGACTAATTTTCTTATTATTTAACATTATCTTTTGTCTTTGAATATTAACTGTTAAATTAATTTTCTCTTCTCTGATTAATCAACATGAGGAGGCCCCTCACCTCCAGATATTTTCTAGCAGAATTGATATATAACAGACACATCAAAACTACAAGAGTAAAAAAAGTATAATTTTAAGTACCACTGGTAGAAAAAGATAAAGATTGCATTACGTCTTAATGCCTATTAATTTAATGTTTTTCTGGTTTAGAGGGATCGAAAAAAAACTCTAATAGAACTTAAATCCACAGCTTCTACTTAAGTTTCGGTTTATAGCCGAACCTGATTTCTAAATGGTTGTTATTTCTTGTTCACCCTTGACATGTTCTCTTCTATCCTCTACCTACTACCCCTTCGTAGACCTAGTAGCTACTTTCCGGCCTTAGATATCTTCTTCGCCTCTTGTCGGAATAGTACCCGGTGGACGAGGTTACTATCCTCTGAGATATAGTGGTTGTTACCCGTTAGTCTCATCCTATCTAGTCATTTTCCTTGTCAACTACCTTTCCTTTATAATCTGAACACGCATTGTCTAGGCCTTCTGAACAAGCAGAATAATCAAGAAAATAACCCACCTCGACAGTCCAAATAAAATAACACTTTCATCATAATGAATCAAGAGATCGATATTGTTTATTTTACTCAGTGACTTCGATGTCACTTGTACTGTCTTCAGTGTTTCGGTGATGGAGATATTCTGCAGTGAAGCTAAAAATGGCTGAAACGAATAATGACGTAATGTGTGACATAGAAAGAGCCATTTATGACCTTTGGTCAGTTCCCAGGTTTATGGGAACGTATCCTTTCAATCGGAACTACGAATTTGATCCATATCGTCTGATATTTTTATTTTTTAACTTCACAGCATACGTATATATATCTTCTCCTGGTTTCCAATCAGGTCTTAGTTTTATCACTTCAGTTATATTTTTATTTATACTTTTTATGCTGATTTCACCACCAATCATTCATTTGATATGGCTGTATTTAAAGGTTTCCCACTTGAAAGAATTCCATTCAGAAATCAGTCAAGTTGGAAAATATTTTCGGAGCGTTGGAGTGAAATGGGATTTCAGCTATTATTGGATATATAAATACTCAAGTTTGATACTGATTTTACAGCTGTTTATAATTAGTTCATTCTTAGCTCCTACATTAACCTCTTCATATTTTATAAATCTTTCCTGGTTATATGTCAGCGTTTACAGCCTATATGATCAGATATTTGGTCTGTTTGAGTTAACGAGCTATTCGTTTTCTCGTTTAAAACACATAACAAATGATAAAAAACTTTTAAAAAGTAGAGAGATCATGGTTTCTCTATGTAAAGTAATAGAAGAACTTTTTAGTGCACAAATTCTTTATATTATAGCAATGTCTTTTTCAATTGGTCTGTCGGTTATGTTTCAAATTTTAAGTAAACGAAAAAATAAAAACTGGATAGCTATTTGGTCCGCTTTGATTTTAACAATTTATCCAATTATTAGAATGATAACATCGGTGAGATCCATTGTAATGCAAGTAAGTTTTATGTTATAGATATGTAAAGAATGTTTTTAACATGTTTTGTACGGCTATACCTTAATATTCTATTACTTCTTCACATTTGAATTAATAAATACTGCATTAGTACCTAGATCTAGTGCCTTCCTCTAGTTTGTAGATCTTGAAATATTTCTATCCAAATTTCTTAGGTGGATTGTTTATGATTACAATTAAGGTATCTATACGGTAGTACATTATTTATAATGTGTAAGGTAAAGAAGGTAACTTCACTGCCGCAGTTATATGTATGTTTTGTAGATAAGGCATTTAGGTATCCACTTTATGTAGTTCTTATAGTCCGGTAGCCCATGAGGATGAATCGCATGGGCGTACCTAGAGGGGGGGGGAGGGGGCAGCTGCCCCTCTCTGGGAGGAAAATAAAATATTAATTTAATAAAAATATTTGTTTTCAAGCAAATACTGATAAAGCACTGCGACGATTATGTATATATTTTTTTAAAATTTTAGTTTCATTCTCATTTTCCGTTCTGAAATGTCACTACCTGGGTCCTGTTTCATAATAAAGTACAAACTAATACTATTAATCTTATAGTGTGTATTTGGTACAATTTCACTGACTTATACAATTCTGCTAGATAATTTTTTACTTTTAAAATCATGTAATATCTGATAGTAGTCCTCATCATAATACAAAATGTGTTATTACAAACTTGACAGTTTGTATATTTGTATTTATGGACTAATATTATTGGCTTTCATCATGAAACGGGCCCCGATTGACTATGGCTGCCCCCCCCCCCTCTCGATTGACCCTAGCTTGCCTCCTCTAGTTTTGATCCTGAGTACGCCCTTGATCAATACGATTTATTTCGGAGAAAGTTAAATTTAAATTCTGTCACTTATGCTCTTGAACACAAGTAAGAAAATATTAGTCTGCCACCTTAAAACCACAGGTGGTCCTAAAAAATGTCGGTCAATTTAATACTAAAAAAATCGCTCAGTTTTCATTCGATGTTCAATATCTTCAGAGCTACTTATCGTACGAAGAAGTCTTTATTAAAGAAGTGTTAATATCCTTTTAAAACCAATATTTTTCCCAATAAAAAAAATATTAATATTTCGTGATTATATTCTGGTAAATACCGTGAAAACTTTAATTTTAGTGCCTACAGACATCTGTATGTCTAATAGTTTTCAAGATATAGTTTTTAAAAAAACAATTTTTTTTTCTAATGACCAGAAATCAACATTCGGTAATTCCTTTTTACAAATATCTTGGAAACTGCTATTCCCAACGAGAAAAATTATTAAAAACGTTTTTATGGAGCACTTAACTAATAACAATTCTAATTCTAATAGACATTTATTTGTTTAATAGTTTATAGTTATTAAAAAAAAAAAAAAAAAATATTTTTTCCAATAAATTTATTTTACTAATTTATGTCATGCACTGTTAGATGTAGCTGAAATTAAAGCTATTTATATTAACTATAAAGTAGTTAATAATATTATCGTAGGGATAGTAATTTTCATTATAATTGCCAAAATTCAAAGGAAACAATCCTCAATTCTCGTGGAGAAAAAGAGTTAAAGGAAAATCAAGTAGTTTAGAAACCACGCACCGTATAGTAGTGACAGTACAAGAGCCAGGAAGAAATAAAGCCAGTTACTTCACCCCAATTTTTGATTACTTTAATGAAAATTGTGTATAATTACTAGCCAAAATTAATGAGTCTGCCAAGTATAGTTAGGGGGAATAAAAAATGGCGGCTGCTTCAAAACCTTAAAAAAAATCATTAATTTTTCATTCAGAGCTCTATGTATTAAAAAATACCAATAACACTAGAAAATCTAAGAGAACATTATTTAATGAAGAGTAAATTTTCTGAAATATCAGCCCTAAAAGAGATATTTACATCCAATAGTTTTCGAGATATAGCTTTTTAAAAAGGAAAATTTCTTAAAAATCTACTGAGGGATTAGTAGTTAGTTAATTTATTTTGAGAAATCTATATCTCAGGTACTATGTGACGTACAGATGTCTATTAGCAGTCAAATTAAAGCTAGTTTAATGGACTATAACGAAGTTTATGACCTTTACCTCCGTAGAAATAGTAGTTTTCATGATATTTGCTAAAATAAATTGATTTAAAGTGGTTCGGGCAATAAGTTTGATTTATGAAAAACTTCATTTCAGAAACCATATCACACACATATGTCTGCCAATACTCAAAATAAAGGAAATTTAACTTAGTATAAAGTAAGTTAAAAATTAGTTTATTACCCTTATCTTCGAAAGGGTATTAGTTTTTATGATATTTACATATAAATATAAATTTGGCAAATGAAAATTTGTCCCAACAACTATCAATCAATATATTTTAGCGAATTTCATGAAATATTACTCCTACGAAGATAAACATCATAATCAGAAAAATTAGTTTTTTTTAACACTTTAATAGTCGCCATTTTTTATCTTAGCAATCTTCATCTCGTTTATTTTCTTCCGGCAGCGCAGACCAATCGAATCAACGGGTTCTGGCAGTTACCGCTAGAGCACAAAACTGTATGCCGCAACAATATATTTATAAAAAAATTACTTGAGTACGGATTTAAACTCTATTTAACAGCATATAAATAACCTTGAGAATAAAAAAGTTAACTGATATTAAAAAAAAAAATACTTTAAAAAAAATATCATTACTACAGAAAAGTATTTAAACCTTACTGTTTCAGGTAAAGAAGATTGATAAACACTTGTACAAAAGATTAATGGCTAATCCATATGATGTGAGTATCATCAGATAACATTGTGTTTTATTATTTATTTTATTTATTTTTTAATAATTTATTTATTGATATTTACAACTTTATACATACATACACATTAAGTAAATTTGCTGTAAGCGATTTTATGACATGATAAAAACATGTGGAGAATCTACCCATTGATAGAATTCCAAAAACATTTCTAAAGGAGAAGATCTCGAGGCCATCTTCTTTTTAGACTCCTAGGAGGATTATTAGGTAGTGAAGGAGAAGCCTGGCTAGAAACGAGTTGGTTTGGATGGTTGGGAAGTTTATCATGGAAGGATTGGTATCTGGTTCTGGCCAAATCGGCAACATAGGGGACATTGAGGTCCTGATGGATGGTTTGATATGTGACAAAGTAAGGAGCATTAAAGATTTTATGAAGGATTTTGGACTGTAAGGATTGGATTCGAGAGGAATTAAATGGTTTAGTGGAGCCCCATAGCTCAACTCCGTATGTCCAAATATGTTTTATAATAGTCATGTAGATCAGTCTTTTGTAATGGATTGAATTATTTATTTTAAATTATTACAACAGTTTATCTAATGCATACTTCAATTAAATTTATTATTCAGTATAATTTTGGTGGAATGCGGCAGCCAATGTTTTAGGCTAGTAAATAGTAAAAATTTAAAGATGTGGCTGGGAGATATAGAAAACAAAAAGTTAACTATTGAATATTTGTCTGCATGATATGTGTCTAATAAATAAGATTAATAATTTATATATATTATAATATTATTTTACAGTGAATTTTATGTTAAAATTTGTTTTAAGTGAAATCAAACAGGGAGAAGAATGTAGGATTTAGTAATAATAATTATAAGAAGTTGGTAATAATAACAAAGGCGCGAAAAAATGATGCTAAATGTAGAGTCTTTGAAGAATCAGAAGTATTTGAAGCCTTTGCAGTCTAAACAGGTCTGAGAACGTTGCCAACTGACGCGAAAATGGTGGGTGCACGGCGAAATGAAACATAAAATCTAAGCATACGCGGACGACATTGTGGTCTTAGGAAATAACCAAGATGACATGGAAAGACTGGCAAAGACTCTAATAAGAGAAGTAGATGAAAATGGCCTGCAAGTAAAAAAAGAAAAAACAAAATACGAGGGTAAGTCAATTATTATCCAGATTATAGTAATAAAATTTTATTGTTATCAAATAGGAAATTTATATGTTCATCAATTTTCGACATAATCCCCTAACTCTTCAACTCACTTGGTCCATCGTTGTACAAGCTTCATGATGCCCTCTTAAAAGAAAGTTTTCAGTTGAGCTGCGAGCCAGGATTGCACCGCTTCTTTCATTGCTTCGTCCGAGGTAAATCGACGTTCCCATTATGCCTCTTTGAGTAGACCAAAAAAGTGATAGTCAGAAGGGGCAAGACTATATGGAGGATAAGCCAGTACTTTAAAAGTGAGTTCCTGGAGCGTTTTAGCAGTGTGGGTAGCAGTAATCGAATGGGCTTTGTCGTGCAACACAACCTTTTGACAGCAAGCCTCGGCGATTGCTTCAAATTGGCAGTAACCATCTCACTGTTTATTTTTGTGACCCTTTCCTCATAATGTTCCTTGTTAGTCCCAAAAGACCGTAAGCATCAGTTTTCCTGTGGACGGTTGTGTCTTGAACTTTTTCTTGCCCGGCGAATTTCGAAGTTTCTATTCCATATTCTGTCTCTTCGGCTCGTAATGATGGATCCATGTTGCATCACCAATAATAATACTGGCTAAGAAGTTGTCCTGTTCATCACCATAGCGATCTAAATGTATTTGGTATGTGCCTAAGCGTGCTTGTTTATGCAACTGTGTGAGTTGTTTTGGGGCCCATCTTGCACAAGCTTTATGAAACCCAAGTCTATTGTGGATGCTTTCGTAGGCAGAACAGTGACTAATTTTCTAATGATGTACCACTTCGGCAATAGTTACTCGTCAGTCTAAGAGCACTATTTCACGTGAACGCTGTGATGTTTTCTTCATTTGTGTCGGTAAACGTTCGTCCCCCTTCATCGTGCGTAACTCTTGTGCGACCATTTTTGATTTTTTCAATCCATTCGTAAAATCGTTGTGGCCAAACATACGCCCGTACTGTACCGAAAGTCTTCGATAAATACCAGACCCTGATAGGCCTTCGGACCACAAAAACGGATCACTGGACGTTGCTCTTCTTTGGTGCAAATAGAAAGCGGAGCAGCCACGATTAACAGCACGACAGCGGTAACGAAACTAACCTAGCAGCTTGAACCTTGCATAGACAAAACAACAAATAAACAAAGCACGCGCCATCAACGCAAAACAACAACGCTACCAACATAAACAAAAATATAACTACATTGTGGATAAATATTGATTTATTCTCGTATTTTACCCCTCACATCACTTATTTTACCAGCAATAGCTATGTACGGCTGTGAAGTCTGGGGAGCGGCATCCCTCACGAAAAGGAAAAAACTACAATCTTTACAAAATAAAGTCCTAAGAATCGCAGTGAATGCTCCTTGGTTCACAAGAAATAGCCAATTGCATCGCGAATTACAAAAGGAGTCAATAGAAGATTATATAAAAAAAACGGTTCATGAAGTTCCAACTCCCAGTAGCCGACAGTTAAAGGAGCAGTGACCTTCAACCTGGGAAACCCAACCTCAACCCGAAGACTGAAGCCCAGACTGCTGCAGGATATTCTTTTATAAATTTTTAATAAATATAAAATTAATTCAT
>NW_027109550.1:418180-443841 GCF_000696795.3 Halyomorpha halys
TTACTACTGTTAATAATACCTGCCTATTTATTTGATTACAAAGATGTGGAGGTTTGGTATATATATATTTATATAATTTTGTTCTCTTAAGATCTACTATTTGTGCATAACCCCTTCATCCACTTACACCTTTATATAAATAAAGAATAGTTAATAATCTATTCGAACCGTAGAGGATGTATCTTTACATTAGAAATATTAATAATCCTTTTTATAATAATGAATGCTGACAAAATTCTAATAATAAAATACTATTATATTAAGCAATAAGTTCAATATTTGGTAAGTAAATAAAGACCATAGCGAACAAAATAATAATCTAATAGCAGATATCGATTCAATATTTGCATGTGAGAATAATCATTTGATTTAGTTTCGACAACTTTAGTCGGCCTTCCACCATTACGATGTCACAAGATATGGACAATGGTGTAGTAGAGACTGCCATACAAGAGATATTAACCATTTCTAGACTAGTTGGTACATTTCCTCTTGACCGAAACTACAAGCTGTCATGGGGGCTTTTGGTTTTCTTATTCGATTTAATCTCGGTTGTTTCCCTAACATACAGAATGTTATTAACATTAAATAAGGCTCATCATGTATATCTAACAATATTCCATTGGAGTCTTTTACTGTTTCCAGCGTTCATCAATTTTGTTTGCATATACATGAAACTCGAACGATTAAGAGATTTATTCAAAGAATTCCTCGCCTTCGAAGAGTATATGTACAGAATTGGAGTGGTTTGGAGATACCGCTATAAGTGGTGGAACAAATACATGAGCCTACTGACTGTTGTGTTGGCAGGAATTCCAGATTTTGAACTCAGCTGGAAGGAAATATCATGATTTTAATTAGGTACACCCACCTGTATATTGTATTTTCCACTATCGTAGATCAAGTTTACGGAACTGCTTCCATCTTGGCATCTGCTTTGGCTCATCTCAAGTACATCAGAGATGACAGACAGCTTCTGAGGAAGTTCGAGCAGTTGATATTCCTCCGCAGACATATAGAAGATTATTTTGGACCACAAATATTAGCCATAACTGCTTCATCGTTTGTGCTAACTGTCATGATTCTATTTTATTTATCTGTCTACAATACGACAGTGTTCCAAAAGGCAAGTCGTCTAGCTGTTACTGTCATTCCCTTTGTGATGCTGTGTATACCGTTGCTATCAATAATTTGACAGGTCAGTAAGAATTCATTAACATAATATACACTGCACTGCAATTTTCCTCTAAATAAATTGATATTCTTAGATAGAGGTTGACCAATTTCAATTAATAATCTGTATCAATCGTCTTTATTGTAGATAATTGTATTAAAAAAATTTTTAGTTTACTTCATTTAACTCAAAAGGTGTCTAAGAAAGGGATGGCCAAATCCCAAAGAGAACAATGGATTCATATCCTTATACATTTGATGTACACAAACAAAATAAAATATTTCGCAATGTGAAATTCATCAATTACTTTAAGATGTTGGGAAAATATTATTCGATTGACAAGGGAGGAATACTTTTTTATTTGTGATTTTATTAATTATTCGTACAAAAATATATGATTAACCATCCGAATATTTTTTCATTCTTCATTATTTTACACGAATAATCAATTATTCCTACAAAAACATATCATTAACTATCCAAATACTTTTTTATTCGCCATTATTTTACGCGAATAATCAATTATTCAGGCAAAAAAATTCGAATAACTATTTGAATACTTTTGTATTCGTCAATTTTATGGACAAATAATCTCTTATTCGAAAAAATTAAATGATTAACCAACGGAATATATTTTTATTCGCATAAAGACGACATTTTTTGTCTTACAGGCCTTTGGCGGTGCATAGATATATTTTATGATCGCATATAGATTAATTTTAACTTTTCTGATTTCTAATGTATTAGGGCTCACTTATATGTTTCTTAACACGCGGAAAACAAAAATACTATCTATTTTAAGGTCGCGTATCGATTTATTTAAACTTTTCTGATTTCTAACATATAAGGGTCCATTTTTATGTTTTGGGAAATCAAGAAAGTAAAAATAAATCGATAACATTTTCATATTCTACATATCCCGGAACATATAAAGTGACCCTAACATGTTAGAAATCAGAAAAGTAAATATATCCCCGTGATCTTAAAATCGATATCATTTTCATATTCTGCATTTCTCACAATGCATAAAGGGGCCGCAACATGTTAGAAATCAAGAAAGTTAAAATAAATCTATACGCGAACTTAAAATAGATAGCATTTTCATATTCTGTATATCCGAAAACCTAAAAATTGGCCCGTATCTGTTAAAAATAAAAAAATTAAAATAAATCGACATGGGATCTTAATATTGACAGGATTTTCGTTTTTTTTCATACACTAGAAATTGAATATGGTAAAAAAATAAGTAAATAAAAAAAAAATCACATTGTTATTCGAATAATATGTATTCGACTAATTTTTCATTCGATTGAAATAGTATTTCGAATATTTGAATAAAAAAGTATTCGGATTGTTTAGTCGTATTTTTATTCGAATAAAAATGTATTCGTCTCTCGTCAATCGAATAATTTTTGCCCAACCCTGCCTTTGATATTGTTATTATTGCTGCTTGCTTATGTTATTTCCTCTTTTACCTCCCAAAGTATACTTGCTTATGTTATTCCCTCTTTTACCTCCCAAAGTATACTTGCTTATGTTATTCCCTCTTTTACCTCCCAAAGTATACTCAATTCAGTTTTGATCTGGCCTCCTCGTAACAGTGGGAGTATTTCTCTCACCAGTGCACTCCGAAAGTGACATCTTTTCTTATTTTAGTATTTTATTCACTTGGACACCTTCTGCGTTTCTTATTTTAAATGATTTTGACAGCAAATCTTCTGATTTTAAAAACCGAAATACCATTTCTACCGTTTTATTATTGTCATCAAGGATTTTTGTAATATTTGGGCCCAATCCCAAACAATTGAGGTGTGACGTGAAATATGGACATCCTCGAAGATAAAATACATTACTGATAATAGACAACTCCTCAAGAAAAAGGAGATCCTTTCATCACTTTGTAAAACCGCAGAAGAACTTTTCAGTTTACAAATACTTTATCTTATGTTGGTATCATCCGCAGAAAATATTAATGCTCTGTATAGTATTTTCAAAGGAGAATCAGGCCAACATGTGATAATTTTTTGGTTATCTTTAGTTGTGACGGTATATCCACTTACAAGAATGGTTATGTCGGTCAACTCCGTGATGATACAAGTGAGTTTTGTAATAGTAAATTTTCGACCCTGGAGTTAATTAACTTAAAAATTACGATAGCATAAAAAGTCCTTTATTTTTTAATTTCGTGATAAACATTTTTAAATACATTACTGTATGATATATGATTCAAAAATTAAAATATTTAGGCTTAAAGATTATTTGATAAGATCAAAAATAAGTTTGCTTAAATATTAAATAAAGTTAAGTGTCTAAGATGAAAAAGTATTTTTATCCATATCAATATGAAATATTTCCATATTTCACAATAAAAATGAACAAAAAATAACATTTAGTTAAAGATAATTTATTTAAAATGGCTCATCAACAATGAAAATCCATCAGGCCGTTCTCGAGAAATTCGTACTTTAATCAATTTATTTGCATTACAGATTAGAAATGCGACTGTAACGTAAACTCCTCCCACCTTGCCCATAAGACCCACCTTTAAGGCTTCACTGTTCTTGGTACGTTATCCTCACCATTATACTACTTTCAATTGAGATTTAGCTTGAAAAATTAAAAAGGGTGATTAATGGTTTTTTTTATTACTTCCCATCCATGCTGCCCCTCTCATCAGTTTCGGCCTCAGGCACAAATTGCTGTCTCGGATAAATAAACAAATCACCTTCCTACACTTGCAAAATGACTGTTATATCTTACTAAAAAATTAACCAAACCTTATTCTTTCAGGCAAAGAAAATTGATAAATTGCTGAACAGAAGATTACTGGCAAATCCTGATGATGTATGTTATTTTGTTAATTAAATTTAATTTGTAATGATAAAAACATGTTCTCAAGAGGTTTCATTAACTGTATTTTGTCCTAGCTTAGTGAGAATAACATTTTAATCTTTTTTATATTTAATTGATCACCTTTTTGTCTTACTGTTTTTTTTTTTATTTTCTAATTATTAACAGAAAAATAAACTTGAATTAATAAAATGCAATACGTAACGGAAACATAAATCGAATTGAGTACAACTATTTTCTACCGCCGGCTCTTGAAGGTATCCTTAATAACCTTGAAGTCCATACTTATCTTAGGTTTGATAAGTCCGTTCTATAGGAACTCTACTTAAAATTTGGAGATGAGAGGCCTCCGCGTCATGATTGATAATAGATAGCAAATGATAATTCAAGAAGAAAGATAATAAATAAATGATAATATAAATAATAGATTGAAGTAAAAAAAAATTGTAGGAGAGGGAATGGGGGAACAAGAGAAGAGGGTACGTAAGGTAGGGTGAAGTCGATAAGATTTTTGGTGCCCTCCCTACTCAGGAAGGGGGAATGGGGTGACTGTTCGGAATAGTGGATTGCAGGAAGCAGGAGGCTGTAAAAATAATTGATGTGTCTCCATGTGATGTGTTGTACTGTTTCCAGTTGCAGTTCGTGATGTTTGTGAGTCATGTTACGTCTCTCAAGTGTAGTGCCCCTACATATCTTTTGAAGCATGCTGTTTTAATACTGTTGTAGTGACTTCAGGACTGTTAAGTATAGTTAGTGTAATAGTGATGGTCTAAGTAGTGATGGTCTCAGTATGACTTTGTATATGAGTAGTTTGAGTCTGAGTGACAGCCCTGATTCTCTTAAAGGAAGGGTCAAAGGAGCAACCATCCATAGCCTCTGCAACATAAGGCAGTTAAATAAATAATATGTATTTCACAGACGAATTTATATTTTTACTGCCCAAGTAAAACTATGAACCCTTGCGTTACTATATCAGCCCGGATTCAACATGATCTGATCCATCTACCTCTTTTTTCCTGAATGCTACAAATATTAATTCTTAATTCATAAATTAGCAATCAAAATGACCTAAATAAAAAAATTAACAGAATGTAAAGATTTAATGCTTCGTGGTATATTCTAGTGGCCTTAAGGACAACATGATTATGGTGATTGCCTAGATACTGTACTGATCAGTCCAAAATAGGAAATATCAGCTTTTAGTGAACCTGAAAATTCTATTTTTATCTTTATTGATAAAAATAATACTTTTAGCAACATTACATGTGTAAAACTAAAGTAGTTACAAGAAATAAACATATATGACGTTCGTATAATAGTCATAATTCACATCGTAGCTGCTAGGTTGCGCAAGGTTGGCACGTAATGATTCTTACAGCTCATAGTTATAATATAGACCAGCAGATAGTAGTGGTGTTACTACAGAGTTAGAGCTAGATTTTCTATTAAGCAGTAGAAAAATATACTTATTAACTTAAAATACGGATGATAATATTTTATTAATTAGCTGTCTGTACTTATTATATCTCATTAGTATTTGAAGAACTTTAAATGCATATACTCAACAATTCATGACTTAAAATTGTATTAACGTTTCTTCAAAAGTGAGATATGTGTTAATTCAATCAATATTTTATATATGTAGATATAGTTGACCGTAAAAATTGATATATAGGAAGATGTTCAGGGTTGCGGTCAAAGGAGAAACAAAAATAGTTTACAACTATTTATTTTCCTGTATAGGAAGATGGTCAGGGTTGCGGTCAAAGGAGAAACAAAAATAGTTTACAACTATTTATTTTCCGACGTTTCGCCCCACTTTGTAGGGCTTCGTCAGGGCTGTCCAAAGTCAACTGTTCACTCGTACTGTTCATCCGTTTGCTATGAACAGACCTGATGAAGCCCTGCAAAGTGGGGCGAAACGTCGGAAAATAAATAGTTGTAAACTATTTTTGTTTCTCCTTTGACTGCAACCCTGACCATCTTTCTATAAATCAATATTTTAATTTACAGAAGATGTTAGAGTTTCATTTGATAGCAAAGAGAGACATTACCTTCTCAGCTTTTGGATTTGTCGTGATCAACAGCACCCTAATTGGATGAGTAAGTCGAAGCTATTATGCCTAATATTCAATAAGAGTTTATTGAAATACTTAATTAAAAAAAATTTTTTTTTTACAATATTTCCTAAAATTTTTCAGATGATCGGAGCAGGCACTACTTATTTGGTAATTTTACTGCAATATGCCTAATAGAAGAAGGTTGAACTATTTAAATTTGTAATGTACATAAAAAAAATCTAGAACATTATCTTATATCTTATATGTTATGCGTTGTTTAAATAAATCTTTTCATTATGGTACTCTTTTTTCCTTTTACTCTTGAAGATAATATACTATTACCTATATAAATTTTTTTTTTCTGGAATAAAGAATACATTTTTCCGTGACAAGTATATGATAGTTTAACAATAAAAGGAAGCCGTAATGCAATTTAGAATATTCGTGCAGCCTCGACTCTTCCTGTACAAATTGGATGTCTATTTGTCCTTTTATCTCCTTTCCTTTTTTTTCATAAAATTCTATGATATTTTTTATTTATTCATTATTTATAATTTTTTAACAATGAGAACTTTTTTTTTCAAATAAATAAAACTAAATGTACTTTAGAGAAAGATTAAAATGTACATTAAGATGTCGAATTTAATTAAAGTCCTTAGAGCAGTTTTGAAGAAAATCGAAGAAATGTTAAAAATCTAATCTATTAAGTGGCACTTCAGGTTGGTCGAATTAATCAAAAAGCTGTCACATTTTAAGCATACATTACTATATCAAGCATCGCGAAAAATATTTAGTAAGTAAACAATGGCCAGGGCGAACTAAACAAACAATCTAATAACCGACATCGATCCTATATGGGACCTAAGAGAATATTTATTTAATTTATTTTAACGTTTGGTTGAGCTTTGACCGCTATGAAGTCAGGAAATGTAGACAGTAAAGGAGTAGAGACTGTTTTCCTAGAGATATTCTCAATTTCTAGACTTTGTGGTACATTTCCGCTTGACTGTAAATTCAAGCTATCATGGGGGCTTCTGGTTTTCTTATTCGATTTAGTTTCGGTCTTTGTCCTGACGTACATCAGATTAGAAATATGGCATAATACTCGTCATGTCTATCTCACAATATTCCATTGGAGTCTTTTACTGTTCCCTGCGTTCACCAATTTCGTTTGCATATACACGAAACTCGAACGATTAAGAGATTTATTCAAAGAATTCCTCGCCTTCGAAGAATATATGAGTGGAATTGAAGTGCTTTGGAGATACCGCTATAAGTGGTGGAACAAATACAGGAGCCTGCTGACAGTCATGTTAGCAGGAATTCCAGAATTCCATCTGGACTGGAAGGAAACTATCTGGAGTTTAATTAAACACATCCACATTTACATCGTATTTTCTACTATCGTAGATCAAGTTTACGGAACTACTTCCATCTTGGCATCAGCCTTATCGCACCTCAAGCACATCAGAGATAACAGGCAGCTTTTAAGGAAGTTCGAGCAGTTGATATTCCTCCGCAGACATATAGAAGATTATTTTGGACCACAAATATTAGCCATAACTGCTTCATCGTTTGTGCAAACTGTCATGATCTTATTTTATTTTTCAGTCTACAATATGACAGTGTTTCAAAAGGCAAGCCTTATAGCGGTTACTGTATCTCCCTTTGTGATGCTGTCTATACCATTGCTATCAATTATTTGACAGGTCAGTAAACAATTCATTAGCAAAAAAAAAATGCCCTGTTCGAATCATTCCGTTAAAAAAACTAAACTCCCAATTCATCATTATTATCCACAAAAATGATGTCAAAAATAAAAGTTTTAAATTAAATAATAAATTTAAACCTCCACTCATCCTTAACAGTTTTGAATACCAATGTTCCGATTGAGAAAGAAGCGCCGGGTTCTTCCGGAGTCCTGCCCTTTCCTCCACATCATATAATCTATTTTAGTTCTACACGTTTAGACTGATGTAAATTACTGTTGTTGTTTTGTTTTTTTTCCGATCCCACTAAAACAGAATAGAAACAGTCAATTAGTGAGTGCTTTACTCTGAAAAAAGGAAATAAATCGTGTTGGGTATTACCTTTTACTACCTTTGGTATTTTAAGGTTACCTGTAATGTTTATTTGTTACTTATGAAATATCCATTCTAAATGGTACTATTTTTATTGAGTAAATAGTATATTTTATTGAGGGGGAAAAAAAAAGAATTAGACACTACTTTATATTGGACAAAGAAGCCTATTACTTAATTAAAATAACATTATTGACCTAACATGACGAATAGAGCAGGAATCGATTATGTTTATATTTGCAAGTTAAGTTCAACATCAATGACACTCTCTTTAGTGAATTAGTTAGGGTGGTATACTGTTGTGAGGCCCAAGATGGTTGAGGAGAATAGCGAAGTAATTTGTGATATTGAGACAACCATGAATGATCTATTGTCCATACCCAGGTTTTTAGGGACTTTTCCTTTCAATCGGAACCATGAATTTGTTCCATTACGTCTGTCATTCGTATTTATGACTACCATCGCACATTCCTATATTGTATACAAAAAGTTAAGTTGGACACCAAACCTAATAAAAAAAACTTCATATGTTTTATCCATAGCTATCATGAACCTACCACCATTCATTCATGTGGTATGGCTATACATTAAGAACTATCGCTTAAAAGAATTCTATTTAAAATTAATTCTTATTGGAAAATATTTTCGAAGCGTTGGTATCGAATGGGATATTTGTTTCAAGTGGATTTATAAGTACTTGAGTTTGGTTTTGATAGTAATATTTTTTACTATCTTTGTTTACATGAAAATGGAATTTCCATACGGATTCACTATTGATCTAACCTGGGTATATGTCGCCATTTATAGCCTTTATGATCAAATATCCAGTTTTTGTGTAGTATTAAGCTATTCGTTTTCCCGTTTGAAATACATCACTGATAATAGGCAACTCCTTAAGAAAAAAGAGATACTTGCATCACTCTGTAAACTTATAGAGGAACTTTTCAGTCTACAATTCCTTTATATTTTATTTGTATCATTTATAGATATTGTTTATGTTTTGTTCACTATTTTTAAAGGAGGATTTGGACATACATTGATAATGTGTTGGTTATCTTTTATTCTGTCTATCTATCCACTCATCAGAATGATTATAATGCTTAACAACGTAATAATACAAGTAAGTTTTTTTCGAAGTAAAAAATAAGAATTAATTAAATTTAAAATTCGATCAAGGTTTTATTTTTTTAAATTTTCTCAATCAACTTAATATAAATGAATTAACTGAAACATAGTTACTTAAAATTATGGGGTTTAGGCATCAGAAGATCGAAAAGAAAGTCGCATAAACATAAAAAAGATTTTATCTGTTCCAGAATTATAAAAAAAAAAAATATTGTTAACCTACGTTTCATCCTTAAGGCAAAAACATTAAAAAAGTTTTATTAAATTTTTTTGGTCGGTTTGTCCTATAGTCAATTCAGAAATGTTTTTCGGCTGTTTAGCAGGCATCGGTGTGCATCGCTCTACCAAAAAAAATTTCAAGAAACAAAATCTAGCCCTAGAAGAGAAAACATTTATTTCCTTTTTTCGTTATATGATTCTAAGACGTTTTATATTTTTCTCTTATTGTCATAAGTGGCCATTGCGATTATTATCGTGGAATGGCCCATTCACTTTAGTACCAAATTTATAAAAAAATGGCACAATTCTTAGAAGCCACGGACGTAATTTTTATTTGATTTTTGGATTCTATGTCTTGAAACGCAAAACCTAAAATTTTGAGAAAGGGTTAATGTTTTTTATTCTTGGTCGATTATATAGTGATAAATATAAAATGCTATATTGGAAGAAGATAGTATACTTTATACCCGTATAATGTGGATTGTTGGGAGATAATCCGGGTGGCGGCAAATAAAAGTACAGAAATAGAAAAAAAACATTATTGTTAAGCAACGTTTCGCTCCACTTTACAGGGCTTCTTCATGGCTAAATGAAAACAAGATACAGACATTGTAGCAACTAACAGAACATTAAAATAAATATTTTATTAATACTATTTTTTTTTCAAACTTATTTATCCATTCAAGTGTTTCCTGTAACCGGTTTTTTTTATTATATTTTCCTTTTAATCTATGTGTTAGTCTTATTCTTGTAAAATGTATCTATTTATTTGTTCATGGTAGACTGATCTACTGCTGTGACTATGAATGATGGTCTGATCTCACATTACCGTCTAATATTGAATTTTTTTAGCGGGTCACTCAAGAGGATCTAGGAGGGTGAATTCCGGAGAGCGAATTTGTTGATCGGGTGAATTGAATAATTGAACAGAAATGAGAAAGAAAAAAGGAATGAATGAAACATTTGTATTGGTTGTACAGACCGAAATGGATTGTAAAAGGAAACTGTAGGGGTGAAAAAAAAATTGTTTATTATATCCTATTATTGTATATCTTTTTTTTATGATTATACCATGTATGTATAATTTATATATATCCGATTACGGATTGATAAGTATGCTGTGTGAGATAGCAACCTAATGTATTTAGGCAGCATAGATAAATAAATAAAGTATTTCTCTCTCCCTAATGACCTCTGATTGAAAAATTAATTTTTTTAACGTTTTGAATCCGCCGTATTTTTGTGTACCCCCTACCTATACTTGGCAGACTCATCAATAGTGACTAGTAATTATACATAGTATTTTCATTATGGTAATCCCAAATAGGGGTGAAGTAACTGTACTATAAGGGCTTTCTATCCCTTAAGGTAGGAACCAGGTACTCTCAGCTTGCGCATGGCTTACAATTACCCAGGACCAGTTCCATCTTACGTTGGGTTAATGTGGAAAGAATTGCAGTTAGTAATCCTCCATATTTCCTTGTTTTGCATTTTCCTTCACTTTCCAGCATTGCTAACCCTGAAAATGATCTATCATGCTGTATTGAGGTTATAGGTGGAATCTTAGCTACCGTCCTCATTACAAACCATTCCTTTAAAAATGAATCAGTTTATATATAAATCAATTTAATTAATTTTGAATTGGGAATTAATGATACATAAATATAATAACACTTTGTAAGTAATGAAAACATGGCGAATAAGACAGGTATTGATAGATGTTTAGTTTAGCTATTGAGTTCAACATCAGTGGCACTCTCTTTAGTGAGTTAGTTCAAACGATATTCTGTTGTGAAGTCTAAGATGGCTGAAGGGAACAATACAGAAATTTGTGACATAGAGACAGTTATGGATGAATTATTATCCATACCGAGGTTCTTAGGGACGTTTCCTTTTAATCAGAACCGTGAATTTGTCTACTGGCGTCTAATACTTCTATTTACGGCTGTCATAGTACACTTATATGTTGCATACCAATGGTTCTTGTCCGCACCAAGTGAGATGAATAAAATTATAGTTTATTTATCAATTGTTCTACTGGAACTACCACCATTCATTCATATCGCATGTTTATATACTAACATTTCTCGTTTAAAAGAATTCCATTTCAAATTGACCCTTATTGGTAAATATTTTCGAAACATTGGTATCGAATGGAATATCAGCTTCAAGTGGATTTATAAATACTTGAGCTTGGTTTTGATAGTACAGTTTATTACGATTTATATTTTTATGAAAATCGATTTTCCCTATGGATTTTTTTTACATCTTATCTGGGTATATATCAGCATTTACTGCCTTTATGATCAAATATTCAGTTTTTGTGCAGTATTGAGCTATTCGTTTTCACGTTTGAAATATGTTACTGATAATAAACAACTGCTAAAGAAAAAAGAGATCCTTGCATCACTTTGTAAAATCGTAGAAGAACTTTTCAGTCTACAAATCCTTTATATTATGTTCATATCGTTTACAGATAATATTCACGTTTTGTTTAATATTTTTAAAGGAGGATCAAGGCCACGTTTGATCATTTCTTGGTTATCTTTTGTTTTGACCGTCTATCCACTGATCAGAATGGTTATATCGGTCAACTACGTAATGATTCAAGTAAGTTTTCTAATAGAAATCAGAAATTAAGACATAATTATGCACATATTTTAGACCATAATTTTAATCAAGGTTGCTGAAGTTCTTGCGTGAACAAAAATTAACGAAAGATGAAAAGTTAAATAACTATTTTTTTTAAATATTTATTTATTGCTATTTACAACTGTACATACATTTATTAAATCTGATCTAAGTTAAATTAGAGTGTTACAGGCGTGTAGAGAAACTAACCATTGGTAGCACTCTAATGACATTTTACATTAGCTGGTCTCGCGGCCATCTTCTTCTCAGGCCCCTCGGAGGATTGTCTGGAATGGAAGAGATTGCAAGATTAGAAACTAGGGGGTTTTAGTGGTTAGAGAGTTTATAATGGAAGGAGTGATATCTGGTTCGGGCTAGATCGGTTACATAGGGAACATTAAGGTCTTTATGTATGATTTTATTTGTGACAAAGTAAGGAGCATTGAGGATTTTACGAAGGATTTTGGATTGTAAGGATTGAATACGAGAGGAATTCGAAGGTTTAGTGGAGCCCCAAAGCTCAACTCCATATGTCAGATTGGCCTTATTACAGTCATGTAGATCAGTCTTTTGTAATGTGTTGGAAGTTGAGACCGTTTGTCTAGTAAGTGCTGTAATAATAGAAATCGATGTGCAGTTTCCTGTCTTTTCAGTCTTGTGTGAGGATTCCAGGTTAATCGTTTGTCTAAATGTAGTCCAAGGTAGCGGATATGTTCGACAGGGGTAAGAGTAACATCATTAAATGAAACTGTAGGGCAGTCAGTAGGTTTACGACGAAGGGTAAAGGTAATTTGATGGGATTTGTTGGAATTTATTTTAATCCTCCAAGTACGACACCATTCTTCGAGGGCTGCGATATGGGATTGGAGATTTTGGGATACGATTAATGGGCTATTATTAACAGCGAGGACACATGTGTCATCGGCATACGTGGTGAGGATAGTGTCAAATTAATTAAAAATTAAATTAACTATTTTTTTTCCTTTTCGTAATTAATTTGTACAAATGATTCTAAAGTTCGTAACATAAAATTATGATATTAAGAACTAGATATAA
The DNA here is from genome assembly GCF_000696795.3 of Halyomorpha halys. Taxonomy (NCBI): domain Eukaryota; kingdom Metazoa; phylum Arthropoda; class Insecta; order Hemiptera; family Pentatomidae; genus Halyomorpha; species Halyomorpha halys. The sequence goes on from NW_027109550.1 coordinate 431,377, forward strand.
TTTTATAAGATCGAAAAACTGTTAACTTAAATATTAAAATCAATTAGATGGCCCAAACATAAAAAAAAAATAATATTATTATTGGTATCGATATATTATTTTTAACTTATTTATTCATTTCTTTTAACTTATTTATGTGTTTTTAAATTTCTTTATTATTTTTTAAATTTATTTTTTAATTGTACTATTTTTAAATACTACTGCTGTGGCCATTTTATTTTTTATTTATTTATTAATTTCTGTTCATTGATAATTTCGTTTAATTTTTATTATGTATTTGTGTAAGAGATTGAACGTGTGTTGTGGTTCATTGGAGCAGGAATCTATGAGAACAAAATGGGGAGAATAGCGTAGATATGGTTGAGAAAAACAAAAGGGGAAAGTATGAATAAGGAAAATGTTATAAAATTTAATGAAGAATGAAGTGGAAAAATAAAATAAAATTTCTTAAAAAAATAAATATTTAAAATATATTGTATTTAGGATAGAATTAATTGTATTTTGAAATAAGAAAAATTAGGAACAAATACTTTTGAGTATTTGTTTAAGATATATTAGTATTTATATGCCCAATCATGGATTGAAAAGTATGCTGTATGTTCTATCAAAACGATGTATTTGGGCAGCACTGCCGAATATAGCATTTCCCCTCTAGGTCCATAACATGGGGATTTATGATGAGAGGGAAGAGTATAAAGTGTTAAGAATCAATACAAAACAAAAACAAAAATAAAATAAATAAACATAAGATAATTAACGGATGAATGAACGGAATGGGACATCTATAGCCAAAGTTGAGGCGTATTTAACTTTTTTTTTTTTTTTTTGTTTTTCAAAATAATCAAATGTTTCATATGGCCATTTATAACAATAAGGGAAATAAAAAGCGTTTTAGAATGGTATTTAAAACCCTTAAATTGAAAAAGTAAATAAATGTTTTCTCTTCAATGGGACGACTGTTTTTGTTAATTCTTTTTATTTTTTTGTTATGATCACCGAAGCCTGTTCTCTAAAAATAGTTTATTAGTTTACCAGAACAAAATTTATAAACGTTTTAAAAAACTTATTTGTTTTTTAATTCTTCTACTATTTTGAATAGTTTATTTTTTATATATTTCAATTTATTGATAGCTTCGTTTATTGAACGATATACACGATTAAACGTGTGCTGTGGATCTTTGGAGAAAGGAGGTATGAGAGAGTGAAATTGGGATAATTCGTCACTTTTACCGATGTGACAACTGAACAGCCTGTAGTCGAGGAAGTTGAGGCGTCAGTTTTAACAATATGATAACTGCAGCATCGCCGGTTCGAATAGTCGACCCCTTGGGGGGTCAACTTTTATTTCAAGTTGGTTCAACGTAATAAAAACTTGATTGAAAATTGGTAACCTATTGATAACCACCCCGTATGTTAGAAATGACCGGGAAGGGAGTAATAAATAAATGAAGAAGACAAAAAAATGGACATGAACCAACCATGTTTGAACTGTAGGCGTGCTGAGAAAAATACGTTTTGGAATCTGATAAAATCAATATAACACTAACTAGATTCCTTCCTGCATTACCCCTGCCTCCCCCCCCCAAAAAGTCTTGAAAATCAGATTAACGGTCCGATAGATTATGCCCGAATTCTATAACCAACAGGCATGGTACAGAATGTCCTTGATGTTTAAAACGTAAAATGTGACTGAAACTTTTAGATTCTGAATATATAATTTTTTATTTTGATACAAAGTTTTCTTCGGCAGTGATAAAGGAAAATTATGAACATGGAAACATGTTTTATTTACATATATCTAAAATATAAAAATATTAATTACAAAATTTTAAAAATACCTTTGAACTAATTTTAAGTATATTTTTCGAATGAATAATGTTTTGAATGAAAGACTTATCTTTTTTAGTTCTACATAAAATTCCACACAAGCATGGATTTTGCTTTGTGCCAACCCTCCTTGAGTGACCATCCCAAGCTAATATGATAAAAAAAAAATATCTTTCTAAATAAGAAAATATTTAGAAACCCTACATTTACCATCATGAAGGAGTCAAACATTTTATCTCTATCCTGTTATCATCTCTTTGTTACATAAAAAACTTAACCAAACCTTACTCTTACAGGCAAAGAAAATTGATAAATTGTTGTACAGAAGATTATTGGCTAATCCTGACGATGTAAGTACTAGTTGATGATTTTGTATTAATTCATTTAATGGTAATATTAATTATTTGGATATTTAAATAATGCTAATGAGATAAAAATATATTTTTTTTAATGTAAGTCAATATTACTCTCTTGTTGTATTTGTACTTAAATGAGTAACAATTTTTTTTTTATTTTTCTTTCTTTTCTGTTTGTCTTTTTAAATACCTCTCAAAGAAGAAAAAGATTTCCAGAGACGGACTTGGGTAGATGAACTGCCCAGGGTCCTATACCAAAAGGGCCATAGAAGATAAAAGCTGTGCCGCTACAACCCATGAATATTCAGGAGTCCACTACTTTATAAGGAGGTGTTCATTTTTGAACAACGGTTATACAAGGAGTTGATTAGTTCATGATCACGCTCAAGCTCCAGGTTTTTTTTTTCCGTTTAAGGGTTCCCAATCTATAAAGTGCCTATAGAGCCTGGGTTTGCTTCAGGAGAAGTCACTGATCCACAGGGTTGACTCTCGGCTAAGGTAACAGAATAAATAATAATTTGTCACATCGGGATTGTGAAAGTAACATAAAGTCTTTTCTCACTGAGCTACCCTGCTCTCTCCTACACCACAGAAAAATAAAATAAATGTTTTAACATTCTTCTTCTCCATTATTTTCACACGGCTCATTTCCAGGCTACGGTTAACTTGGTCGGAGTTGTCCCAATTTAACGCAGTAACCAAACGCCGAGTAGGTCTCTAGGATCAAGAACAGCTCCATGCTTCCAGCTGAGTTTTAGTCTTCCATGTTTTCTGCTTCCATTGTTGCATAGTCTTCGCTTGTATATCGGTATAACTCACGCTTGCTTTATGACCCGCTTTAGTCTTCCCATAAGGAACGGTATCAAACTATATCGCTTCAAGGTACTTGAAGCTGCTCACTACTTCAACCTGTGGTTTCCCAATGGAGTTACCATTGGGTAACTTGGGTATTTAGTTCTACTAAATAGAGTTCAGAGACCTTCTGGCAATAGCCCTATCATGCACATAAGCTAGTAGCTGAGTGGTTTTAATAAACATTGTCACGCCTTTATCTGCTTATGGGGGCATGAAGAGCTATTTTTAAGAGAATGGGGGGCCAGTGGGTCTCCCAGTCTGAGTTCAATCCCTACATAGAAAATGAGATACTAAAATATTTTAGTTTTCTGTACTATTAGTGTCTTTTTTTCTCGTTAATTCTTAACAATTCATAACCCTAAATTTGCATTAGTTTCTCCAAAATTGAGATATTTATTGAATCAATCGATCTTTTGGTTTACAGAAAATGTTAGAGTTCCACATGATAGCGAAGAGAGACGTTACTTTCACAGCTTTTGGATTTTTCCACATCAACAGCACCCTAATTGGATCAGTAAGTAGAAGTTACAGTGCTTTGCATGGGCGTACTCGGCAGGGGGCAATTTCCTCGCTCTGGAAGCGAAAAAAAAATTAATTTAATAAAAAATTTTTTTCAAGCAAATAGTAATTGTAATAACTATTAAAACATTGTGGGAATTAATTTTCTTAATTTTTCTTGAAATTTTGGTTTTATTCCCCTTTTCCGTGCAGAAATTTCACAACCTGATTAACTATGGCTCTCCCTCCCCTAGTTTTGATCCTGGGTAGGTGTGAAGTCTGGGGAGCGGCATCCTTTACGAAAAGGAAAAAAACTACAATCTTTTCAAAATAAAGTCCTAAGAATCGCAGTTAATGCTCCTTGGTTCATAAGAAATAGCCAATTGCATTGCGAATTACAGATGGAGTCAATAGAGGATTGCATCAAAAAACGGTTCATGAATTTCCACTCCCAGTTGCCGACAGTTAACGGAGCAGTGACCTACACCTGGGAAACCCAGCCTAACCCGAAGACAAGAGCTCAGACTGCTGTAGGACATTCTGTTATTAATTTTAATAAATATAAAATTAATTCATAGCCACACTACCTCTATTTTACTTATTATTATTACTCATTTTATTTATTCATTATTTCTTTCTTTTTTTTTTCTCTCGTCCTTTTTTCAAATTATCTTGTTTCTTTTTACTATTAGAGGGCAATTGTTTTTTTATTTAAGTGTACCAATATCAATATTTTTTGTAATTACTTTTACTTTCTCCATTTATTAAGAACCATTATTCTTATATATTTATTTTATTATTTTTTTCTTTTAATATGAACATTGTATATAGTTAGGGGTGTATTTTGTACGAGACTATACCCCCTTTAATCAACTGTTAATGTATATATATATAATATAATATAATATAATATAACGGTTATATCGAACATGTAAGACCCACCAGGCCGATGTGGTATAAAATAAAAATAAAATGATGATCCTGGGTACGACCTTGTTGCCTTGATAAATCTTTCAGCTAAGGTATGTCCCAAGTAAGGGTAAAATAACTTGATAAGAGTAGGGATTCTTTACTAGACTTAAAAGAGTCCACTATATTTTCACTACACTTTATCTAAAGTAATTTTTTTTTAATCATATTGAAAGTTAATTAGTTGTAACTAATTAAAGGGATCAACATTAATGTGAAATAATTCAAGGTGTATAATACTTACTAATCTCAAAAAAATAAATATCTATAAATTTGTATTTACGAGCTTAAGATGTTAAATAAATGGTGTTCTTATCTTTTTCCATTCTAATTAAAATAATTTTAGAGTATTCTTCATTGTCTCCATCTTGACTTATTCAATCTTATAAATATTGTTCTATAAAAACAATGGACTATGAGCTAGCAATTTTAATGAAATTAGAACCGAAACATCAACTTAAAACACATTAAACATTTATTTAAATATCAATTCCTTTCCAGGACAATTTGTTTAAACATCTTCAAAAATTGTTTCAGATGATCGGAGCGGGTACTACCTATTTGGTCATCCTATTGCAGTATGCACAATAGAAGAAAATTGAACTGTTATCAATTTGTAATGTAAAAAAAAATTAAAATCCAGACATTGTTATTAGTGTTGGTCATCTATTAAATAAATTATTTTGTCTTTATCATCTCTTTATTATCTCTACACCAATTCTGTATGAAGTTAGGCCGAGTAAGCACTGGTTCCTTTTGCAACTGTAGAGAATTTCGGCTACCCCGACTTTTGAATCTCGTCCGATGAGGGATTCTCAGACTCATGTTGCGCAACATTGAACGGCCGAACACGCTCCTGTTTTCCACTTTATTCTTTAAATAGTTTGACGTTGGTTTTATTGAGTGGTTTGGTGGTATTGATTATTTTTTATGTTTCTACGCTGAGGAGTATATAGTTAACTTGGCAGTTAATACGAGGTGTGGCAGAAAAGTAATGAGACAGATTTTTTATTTACCAAAGTTTTTATTTTTTTTTAAACATCAATGTTATCCCCATCCAACTAGTTTCCTTGTGCGGCTAAACGCCAGCAGCGCTGGAAGTCCTCAACCGGTATGGTCTTCAGCATACTTCAACTCTTTTGGATGCTCTCTTAAGTCCCGAAACGATGTCCTTTGAGGAAATTTTTCAGTTTAGGAAAAAGTCAAAGGGACTGAGTTCAGGTGAATAGGAGGCTTGGGAACCACAGGAATGCCTTTTAAGGTCAAAAATTCTGTTATGGAGAGAGCAATGTGACATGGGTATTGTCATGGTTGAGCATCCAGCACTGCTGCCACGATGGCAATGTCCTCTTGCTGCTCCATAATGCAAGGCAGTGTAATGGTTGTTATTTTTTATATCAATTACTGCCCTTGCTTCAAATAGTGCTCTCATCACTTCAATGTGCTCTCCATCTGCAGCATGATATAAGGCAGCCTTCTGGTCCTTTCCTTTCATATCCACTTCAGCTCCAGTATCAAGTAAAGCTTTTATAACCTCAACATGTCCACTGTGGGCCTCATGATGAAATATACCATTTTCATTGTGGTCAGCCCTTTTTACTAGCAGCTGGAGAACAGCTGGCTTATTACTCATAATTGCAAAAAAAGATGGAGTGTGGCCATTATTATCTGTCACATCCACTATAGATCCAGCATCCAAATGTGTGGTCACTAACAAAGTGCATCCTAGTTCAGCAGCATAGTGAAGTCGGTTTGAACTTCTTTGTCTTTGATCTTAGACCCTGTTTAGCAATAACAAACTTAAAATAACTGTATTTTTATTACTTGTAGCGATAATCAAAGGAGAGCTGCCTGTGTTATCTTGTATGTCAACATCCACATTCATCCCATTCTCACAATTGAAGAATTATGCGACATACAATGGTGTGAGGCCTTTTTGATTTTGTATGTTTGATGGTATCTTCCTATATTTCCTAAGCGAGCCATTAACTATGAAGTCACCATCTTTCAATAATTAAATTTGCAATATTATGATCTTAAGCTATAAGCTAGGTTTATTTAGCTTGCAGATATCTTGCAAAGTCTTAAGTGAGGTAAAATTTATTATGATAAACAGACAATTTAATAATTTTTTTTATAAACTTATTCAAAATATGATAACTTACTAGAAAAGTATCAGTTTTATACCCAACATTCGAATCATTCTAATATAAGGCAAAGGAAAATACAATGCATACTAAATGAAACTGATGTGTGGGGGCATTTCTAATCCATCAGTTGGTATGACTGAGTAACTTATAATGGAATCGTTAGTAATGAGAACTCAAAAGTTTTTTGACTGTTGGTAGCTGGAAGCCAGTTGGTATGGTTTTGTTAGTGACATACCAAGGTACTAAATATATTAAGCTGATGTTTTGCACATTATTATTTGCATAGTCATGCCCTAGAGTGAAAAACTTTCTTTTTTTTTTTCTTAGAAAAAATTATTTCTTCAACTAATTATTGAAACTACTATGTACTGAGTATAATTTAAGGTTAATAACTATAAACATTACTTACTATTGTCTATTACATTGTGTTCTACATAGCTATGATACCTCTAGCTTTAAGCTTTGTGCCAGAAACTGAAATGGAAAAAGATAAATCTGGGTTTGTTTCGGTATTTCCAAAATGTAACTATTCTTTCAAGCAGATTGTCAGTCTGTTATTTCTGTTTCACATTTTGTATATTCACTTTAAGGGTTGTTAATTATGTCTTATATGTTTATGAGGCTGGAATAACATGAATTTAAATTTTGTACTTCTGATTTTTTGTTGAATGGCCGATTCGTTTCTGTTATGATTCCTACTTTTGAATCCTGCTTGAAGTATTTTTTTTTTTTATATCACAGCCTATGATTTTTTTTTTAATCAAGTTTGAGAATTTATGTTCTGTTTCCCTAAAATTAGTGGTAAGAGCATTTTGTTTTGGTTTGTTACGATTTTTGTTTCTAGGAATACAACTGTATTTGTGTTGATACAATATCATTTTAGATACTATTTAACAGTAATTACATAAATTGATGTTGATTGGAAGAAGTTAGCCAAATTATTTAATTTAACTCATTGTAAAATATCTTCCCTGCAATGACTTCTCATTTAAAAAAAACAAAAAACTATATGATAAATAATAATGAGAAGATAGTTGACTGTGGATAATAAATATGAGGAGAAGATGGTTGGAGTATAGTTATAGAATAATACAAATGAATTAAAAAACCTATTTAAAAGTGCCAACGTTTCGGCCAGGATTTCTAGACTTCATCAGGGCTAAGAACGAAAAACAATGAACAAAAGTATGTATAGAATGATTAAATTAGATAATTGTACAGAATAAAAATAGATAAAAATAAAGTAATAAAAGAAGTGGGAAATGAAGCATATACATAGGTAATTAAATATGTCAGTAAAATAACATAATTAATGAATCATTCTATATATCCTTTTATTCATTTGTTGTTATCTTTTTTTTTTTGTTCTTAGTCCAGATAAAGGCTAAGAAATAAGAAATTCTTGCCGACCCATTGGCACTAATAAATGAGTTTTTCAACTTATTTGTTTTATTCTATGTTCAGCACCCACAACCATCTTCTCATATAGTCAATATTTTGGGATGTTGACCCATCCTTAGGATTTTACAATGTAATTACATACTTTGATTAATCATATTAAATGCTACTATATAACACATTATTAAAAACATCAATAATCCTTCTGATTAATAAATTCACCTTGTATATTTCTTTTAATATGTTTATCATTATTTTGATAACACTGGACTCTGATTTCTATATAATTTAAAATTAAATTCTTTGGAGTACCTCCTTAGTTCACTATCAATGTTGTACTGAGGTATGCTAAGGCATTAACTAGTTCCCTAACTTGTTTTCCTTCTGATTGTTTCTAACTGTAATCTCATATTTTATTTATATATCATTTTGTTACTTTTACTTCAGTTTTTTACCCTGATAGACTTTTATTTTAATATTTCTAAAAAAGTCAGGAAAATATATAAGACAAAATAGTTAATATTTAATGTAATATACATACATCAAATTAATACAATTTGGGGAGAGGAAATGAAATAAATGGATTATATTGAAACAATAACATTTATTTAAGATTTTGACAAATAATTATTTTTGCCTTATAAATAATATGAAGATATTGGGCTTTAAGGGTTTTTAGGGTGTAGGACTTCAACATAAACCAGTGGAAGGTACCATAGGGGACATATTTTGAATATTTACACTGATGCAGTGAGTGCACTGCAGTGAACTTACGAAAAAAGGGGACAAATAAACACAACCGAGAGAAAGGGAAGAAAGAGCAGGGCTCAAATGATCCTTTTGAGGTAGGCCTTGACTGAAAATGGATTGTTGCAGTCCGGAGAGGTCATTCCAAAGGTGGCCAAGCATGAGTGTGCACAGGCTGGGCCTTTGAAGTATGGGCCCAGCATCATCTTGCACTGTCCGCAGTTCCTGCAACCAAATGATCACAGTAGATATATATCTAGGGAAGTAAGAGTATTATAAATTATGTGTTTTATGAGCTGCTGAAAAGTTTGTAATTCTAAAATTTTGAGATGAGTGTAAGCTTTAGTTTACTGTGCAAAACAAATGATTTGATAAGAAAAAAAATTTCACATTGTTCGACAATGTAAAATATTTAACGTGTTGTAAAATACTTAACATGTTGCAATCATGGTGAGAAACCCAATCTGAGTTGACTACTAAAATGTATAGCATAAAAAAAAAAAAAAAAAATGAGAAGAACAAATATCTAGAATAAAATGAATGTTGAATAAATAAATTGAATTATAATAAAATGATGTGTCAAACTTTTAATATACCTTGACAGTGCAGCCTAATTTAGAAAAATGGATTTTACCTAGAGAAAAGAACGTGTTGTCTATTGACCTTAGATTAGCATGAAAATTGAATTTTCTTTTTTTATCTTTACCATTTTTATTTATACCTGTAAAATATTTACAATCAACAAATTTGCTACATATATTGGTAAGTCATACAAATGTTGTTTGTCATAGTTGGAATGCGTCAGTCAGTGCGAATAGTCTCATTTGAAATGTAGAGTGGTTAGTTCGTTACTGGTCTTAAATTGAGACTGAAAGGATTGTATTTTTTGAAGGAGTGTCTTTTTAGCCAGTTCATAAATTTGGTAGATGTAAGCCCACAAGGGATTTAATAAATAATTGTATACATTAAGTTTCTGAAGTTTTTGTTTGAGGATTAATTTAGAACATCTATGTAGTACGGAATATAGTAGTCGCAGTCGGAAATTTTGTGTTTTAAGTTTTATCTTGATATGTGAGCCCCATGTCAACCTTCTGTCAATTGTTTGTAGTATAGGGTGGTTGTCTATGTAAACTAGAGGGCAGGTTTAGTATCATAGAGCAGAGGGGCATTTTGGGAACATTTGAAGAACCTAGAGGTCAGGATTCTCCTAATGGTGGCCCTTTATAAATCTAATTCAAAAAACCTCTTTAGTCTCATCAGAAATCCATACATCTCTATAGAGTAGAATACAAAAAGATGATTTTAGATATGCAATCATGAAATCTTTGAAATTGCTTGATAATATTGAAGGATTTTAATCTAATGAGAATGATGTGAATATTTCATTAAAGGTGGTTATTGGAGGTGACTCTAAGATTTAATGTGCAGTGTCCTGGAGTGTAAAAGATTGGGTAGGATATTTAGGTACAGTGAGAAAGAGAATATATGACACTTTTGTGTATATGGGCATATAAATGAGCTTTTTTTATCTTAGGAAATAAACTTGTACCTATTCATTTATTAGTATATTTAAGGAAAAGGCTGGTAAATGGAGTAAGAGGTCGTTGTATGGCTATTGTATTAAGGCAATACCTTAGCAGCTTCCAAACTGGTTGTAGTATTAGTAGCTAACCACTCTCATAGGTAGCGCTATTATAGCTAAGAGTGTTCCGCTCACACTCCAAGTCTATCTATAATTCAGTATCTCAATAAACATGTTTTGATTATGTCTCATTTTCTCCCTTCTTTATTTTTATCAGGAACTGCTGACGCTAATTCGATTCTGGCCCGAGAAGGTTGACATTTATTTCATGGTAGTCTCATAGAATGTAAAACTAGACCTTCCCTCTATTTAGTATAGGGTTATAATCTGCAGGAAAAACTCTCCTATGTCAGATCTAGATAAGAAAAGGTAACTAAAAATAAATAAATATAAAGGTATATGAATTAAAATAATGTTGGACTGCTAATACTTTACCACAATGTGTTAATAAGTTAACAAGGTTTAACATCTAAATGCTACGCATGTTGTGTTATTTAATGGCTCTCCACATCCTACATCCAACCCCAAGTTTGATAAGATTTTTTTTTCCTTCTTAATTTATTATCATTTGGTGCTCTAGACTGTAGAACAAAAATATTTTTTCAAACATAGATAGTTTGATACATATGCATCGAGGATCTAAACCTTACAAAACAAAAAAATAAGAAACAAATTTAGTCAACCCGTTCACAAGATAACATGTAGCACCCATGTAAAGTATGAGTAATATTTAAAGATATATTTTTGAGCCGTGATTTCTCTGGACAAATTTTTATTAGTGAATCTGGCAGTATTTGTAACTTATGTAAGCTGCTCGTATATAAAAGCTGTGGGTAAATTTTAATTATATTATTTTTGTATTTCTTTTTATTTAGGATGTAAATAATGTCTATTCAACAAATTAAAATTTCCGTGAAGTATTGTTTTAAAATGAGAAAAGGAGATTTAATGTAAATATTTAGATAAATTGGGCGACATTAATAAGTGGTTAAAATTGGAAAACAGGGTTAATTCTCTTACCTTCCCAGCCCACCTGCCCCCTAAAACTATAAAATTATCGATTATCTTATTTAACCTTTGAAATATTTTTTTTTCACATTTTTGACTGTCAAGCGCATGCACAGTGTATTTTCCTGTTTTACGAGGCTGTGATAGATGTTTTCATGCCACCATCGTTATTTGATAGTTAGATTCTATTTACCTATAGAGAAGCCTTTCATTTAATAGGATGAATAATTCCAAAAAATCATTCTTAGTATTCTCAATATTTATTCAATAACAGTCTAAAAAGAATAAATGGTTGGGAGCAAGATGTGCATTTTAGTAAAATTTTTTTAAAAATTTAAATATTTTTATACAGAGTAATTAGATAATTATAATAACTGTTTTTGTATAGACTGTGACAATAAAATTTTATCTGTATTGATAATTGTAATATTCAAGACTACATAAGTAACATGAAAAAATGTAAATTAGAATAATTTGATTTAAATAATGTGAAGTGAAAGTTTACAATAAACAGTAAATAGGAAAACTAATAAAAATAATGGATAAATAAATATAACTGAATAAAATAAATTATAAGAACAATAAAATATAAGTACAAGGTAAAATGTAAAATGAAGTACATAAACATATTAAAAGAGTAATAAAGTATTGAAATAAGTAAAAAAAAAAAATGTCATTGAATTTAACAAACAAGTGAAAAAAGGATAATAAAAATATAGGTGATGATATTGATTAGTGAAATAAGTAATTAAAACAATTTAAAATGAAATAAGTTTATAAAAACAATGTGAAGAGAGAGTTTACAATAACAAAGTAAATGTGAGAGTTAATAGAAACATTAGGTAAATAAATAAATGAATATAAGTGAATAAAATAAAGTATATAGGTAAAGTTAAGTATGTAAAAATGATCAAAAAAGTAGTGATAGAGAAATAACAAACAGGTGAAAAACAAAAGGATAATAGAAATATTTGGTGATGATAATAAGATGAGCATAAAATTATTGAGTCTTAATTAAGTTTAATATATGGCTGTAGGTGTGCGAGATACAGTTTTTATCAATATTAATCATATT
>NW_027109550.1:443930-473864 GCF_000696795.3 Halyomorpha halys
TTATATTATATATTTTTTTGTTCAATATTTTATCATTATTAACTTTACGTTTTTACCTATATACTATATTTTATGTAAGCTCTCACTCCCCATTGTTTTTATTAATTTATTTCACTTAAAATTGTTTCAATTACTTATTTTAATTATCATTATCATCACCTATATTTTTATTTATTTTTTTCACTTGTTTGTTAACATTATATAACATTTATTTTTACTAATGTCTATACCTAATTACTTATTTTTAATATGTTTATGTACTTCATTTTACATCTTACCTAGTACTTATATTTTACTGTTCTTATACTTTATTTTATTCACTTATATTTATTTATCTATTGTTTTTATTAATTTTCCCATTTACTGTTTCATTGCAAACCTTCAGTTCACATCGTTTAAATTAACTTATTTCACTTTACATTTTTTCATGTTACTTATCTTGATTTTTACATTTATCAATGTAGATAAATTATTATTGTCATGATCTATACAAAAATAGGTGTTATCATTATCTAATTATTCCTTATTTTTAGATTTACACCTTGTGTTTTTATGTTTCTGGCACACTTTTCTCAAAAGAAAAATGTTAAAATTTTTCTACAAGAATCATTATTAAGGTAGTTTTCTAAAAATTGTTGAAATTGGTGTCTCTCAACCTGTCAAATGAAAGGGTCCATGAAATGGATTATTGGTATGGAAAGGTATTTCTAGAGTGAGTAATATTGAAATGTCTGTTTGGAAATGAGTGAGTATTCATTTCAACTTTTAAATTTTTGCGGGAAGTGAAGGTTTTATGATGCACACACCACAACATATTTTATTTATATATTATTTCTTACATAATGCAGACTGACACTTGGCTCGTAGAGACTAGTCCGATGAGAAGAGACAACACCAACGGTATCAACATTGCAGTGCCTTTTTCAAACCTAGAACACAAATTATTGTAAACGTTATGTTTGTTGAAGAAAAAAAAATATTAGATAAATATTTGGAAATAGATGACTATTGGAATTTGACACCCGTTTAGTTTTTTTTTAAAAGTAAATTGAGTGAGAATTAGAAGTGGCTTGCTAAACTGATATAGTACAAGAAAGAGCCCAAGAGGAAAAAAAAGTCAGCTGTTTCACCCTAATCTTTTATCACTTTAATGAAAAATATACATAGTTACTCAAAATTTTCACCAAGTATTGTTAGGGAAAATAAAAAATAGCGGTTGTTTCAAAATGGATAAAAAAAATTATTCGGGGCTCCATATCATTAAAACTACCTAGAACACTGAAAAACCTAATAAAATATCATTTAGAGTAAGAGTAAATTTACTATTTAAATTTTTTTTTCTTGGCCAAGACTCCCATTGAAGTCCTATACTGTCTAACCATGGTTGGGGGTCAAAGTTTTTCATTTTGTGGGACCGCCACTCAATGAAAAAAGTCAACGTCCTAGAACGGATTCGAACCAGCACTGCCAATAGACATCAGACTGGAAAGACTATGTCTTAACCAATGAGCTATAGGCGGCCCTTACTATTTAATACTATTAGCACTCAAATTAAAGTTGGTTTAATTTGCAATAAAATATTTTCTGACGTTTATCTTCGTAGGAGTATTATTTTTCATGATATTTGCCAAAAAATATTCATTTACAGTTGTCCGGACAAAGTTTCATATACAGCATTCATATTCAAATTCAAATTTCATAAAAATCATTACCCCTACGAAGATAAACTTTTTAAACTATTTTATTGTATATTAAACTTGGTATAAATGAGTTCATCTTCACAGGAGTAGTATTTTTCGTGATATTTGCTAAAATAAATTCATTTATAGTTGTTCAGACAAATTTTTATTTGAAAAATTCATATTCATGTGCAAATGAAACAACATGGAACATAACTTATAATTGGAAGATTATTGATTGACCGTGTGTAAAGATGAAAGGAATATGGTCCGGGTGCGGTCAAGAAAAACTCAAATAGTAGAAATAACTATTTTAATGAGCCAACGTTTCGCCCCACGTTGCAGGGCTTCTTCAGGGCTATTTTGACGGCAGTCAAAACTAAACTGTTGATTTTTAGTTTTGACTGCCGTCAAAATAGCCCTGAAGAAGCCCTGCAACGTGGGGCGAAACGTTGGCTCATTAAAATAGTATATTTCTACTATTTGAGTTTTTCTTGACCGCACCCAGACCATATTCCTTTCATTACTTATAATTGTTATTTCCATCTCGAATTTTTATAGCAACAGAAATATAAAAATTCTTTGGTAATACTTTTCGCCTTCCATCGAGCAATAAATTCAATATGAGGGCACCAATTTACACAAAAGTTTAGGACGCATAGGATGCGCTGGGATCTCAAAGAGCTAGAGCACTCAACCCCTGAGTAGGCTCAGGTTGCTAGTGTAAATATTGTATAAAAGAGTGTTGATATGACTGGTAATGATTGTATTTATTTATTTTTATTATTATTTTTTTTTTCATGTACATCGTTTGATAATGTTCATTTTCTTTATCCTTCTGTTTATTTTGATGATTTTATCTATTTTTATGTACTTTTTTCATTTATTTATTTGTATTATTATTTGATTTGATTTTAGTATGAAAATGATCGGTTATCACTATTATCTGTTGCCTAGCAACGTTGTGGAAGATTGTAATATTTATCAATTGATAAAGTTTTGAAAAACTAAAAAAAAATATATTTCTTTCAAACGATTGTCAAGGAGAGGACTAAGAATATGGGAGTTTAAAATTCACTAAATATTTATGAAAATTCTTCTTTATTTTTTTTTTAAATTAACAAACATAAGAAAGTTATTTATCATAAAATTTAAAGATTTTAGTTTTCCCTTTGTGTTTCTTTTTATGGTTAAAGTTCTCCATTGCGGACCAATGTAGCCCCAAAGTGAAAATGTCAAGAATTATATTTCGGGAATATCGTGAAACAAATATTGACTAACCCAGATGGGCATCGAAACTACACCGCTCTTAACCAAGCACTCACGTCCTCAGCACCTGTCATAACTGAATGGTCATAGACTTGATTTGTATTATTCATTATTGGAATTAACATTATTGCTTTGGTATTATATTTGAAAATAAAATCAAGTTTTTTAAAAACTTAAATAAGGTTTTAGAGAGATGTTATTGATCTCTGTACTTAAGAGTATCACGTTGGCGCGTTCTCTGTATGACTCTTCAGTCAATTACATACCACAAATTCACCATTCATCATAAGGTAAGAAATAACTCCCATGGAGTGGGAAGCTTCAAATGAGCTTTTCATGAATGACTAACTCCCAACTCATCCACTTGAGGCTTTTGACTCAAAACGATTCCATTGTTAATTTGAGGAGTGTTCTTGTATAGAGAAATACCGTTACTTCTTACCTGAGTTCTAGTGCGTTGTCTGACGTTTAGAAAATCATAAAATGTTTATATTTGCTTCAGCTATCGTTAATATTTATAATAAAATTTTAATTATAATATTTATTTATAATAATATTATATTATCTAATAATAAATATTAGATCATAATGTAATCATTAAGGTAAAGTAATGAAAAACAAATATTCTAAATGAGATTATATTAGGATGATAATCTTGAAATAATGGTCCCTGATGAAAAAAAAATTTTTTTTGAGAGGTTATTAACAGTTCTATGATGGTGTTCAGAAAAAAAAAGTTCGGGTTTGAATTTTATGAGTAGAAGGGGGTCAGGGGTACGGTCAGCAAAGATATAAACAAAACTTGTTTGTGCCGACGTTTCGGCTTTCATCAGGGCTGAAAAATAAAACGAGATAACAAGCTTAATTCAGAGAAACATAAAAATAAAAATAAAATAATAATAAGCAAACATCGAAATATACAGAACAATAAATTAAATAGACAGTAGTTGGTATTACTATAAGATAAAATATAATATTGTAGAAGTAAGATATAACATTTTAAAAACAGACAGTGATTATGAGGTCACTTCGTACTGAAAGGTGCGGAAAAATCTTTTCATTATGTTTATTTCTTTATTTACTTCAATACTGTATGTTTTTTAATTTTTTTTATATTATTTATTTTGTATAATTATCACCTCTATAATATATTTTATCTTCTACTAGTACCAACTACAATTAACTTAATTTATTGTTATGTATATTTCCAAGTTTATGTGTTATTATTTTATTTTTATTTTTGTCTGAATTAAATTTGTGATCTCGTTTTGTTTTTCAGCCCTGATGATGGTCTTAAATTCAGGTCGAAACGTCAGCACAAATAAAATAATTTTTTTTTTTTATTTCTGTGTTTATGCTGACAGCACCTACGACCGTCTTCTTCTCATATCTATTTACGATCAACCATTAACACCTCAGTTGATTTTAATTTGATATTTTTTTCAAGTTCGAAACACTACAAATTTCCTTACTCTAATTTTAATTTAATATCTCAAATAAGAATTTGTTCTAGAAATTGCTAAACTAAGAGTTCAAAAAGGGCATGAAGTGAAAGGGCACCTGCGCAAAGTATTTTCTTAATGGGTTAAAGCAAAGAAATTTACATATCATATTAGCGCGTTAATTAAATAAATAAGACTTCTTGTCTGGGGTCTGCTAAAACATTTGCTAATTTCTGAGACAAAATAAAACTCGGGAAGAAGGTTTTCATTTCAAGTGTATCAATACTACTTTTGTTTTAGTATCGTTTCACAAAAGTGAATCAATATGAAATGATCATCAACAGTTCTGTGATAGGAATCAGTAGAGTATAATTCGAATATTGTAACCTGCTAAGTAGGCTAAACGTGCTTAATGTATCGCAATAAAGAAAGTGTTAAATATATTGTTTAGTAATATTTTATATTAAAGTTAGTTTATCTTTCATAAATGTTCGCTTTAGATTTATTATAAAGGGAATCAACTTGAAATTTTCCTTGCTGCTCGGAAAGAGAAAAGTCGTAACTAAGACCGAGATGTCGACTTGAACAAAAAGATAATTGTACAAAGGCAGCCTAAAGAGGTAATTGACTAATTAGAAAGTAATTTCAATGCATTTAGAGAAATTAGCTCCTTTCAAGTGTGTGTTTAAAAGTGGTACTTAAGACTAATTGTGTTAGGATACATCAGAAGTAATTCCCAAAATAGTTTAATGCATCAAGTACTTTTTGAAGAACTTATCTTTTTTTTATTATTATTCTCATCGAAATCAACCATACTGTGAATCTTTAAACTATCAACAGTTATAGTAGTTTAATTTTATTTAATCCTGGAAATCAAGATTTGAAGCAAAAGTAACATTCACAAACAGCGCCCTAATGCAAAACCCAAGCAATCCGAAAGTCTATTTATAATATAGAGAAAGTATTGTGGTCAAAATAAATTTCGAATCTGAATAACAAGTTTTAAGAATGGGAATTGCTTTATCAATGGTGTGTGAAGCCAAAAGGCGTGGTCTATTCATTTCGTACGCCATATTAGACAATTGAGAGTTAATGTCGCACCTCGTATACGAGAAATAGCTTGGCAGGGTATTTAAAAAAAATAATTCATTTAGAGAAAGTCTCAAAGTGATCAGATTTTGTTGTTGATATTATTGTAGTTTTTTGAATTACTATTAATTCTCAGTTACTTTTTTGTTTTATACACTAAATATTCTAAAAAATAATGTTTCTTACTTTTTTTTTTCTTTTTTACTAAACAACTTTCTCCTTTATATCAGAAACAATTATTTATTCGTATCGAATTTTAATATTTTAATGATTTATTTAAAATAAATTAGTTTATTTAAAATAACCTAAAAATATTAATTGAAAAACTGACCAAGTTATTTGAATTTCATATTCACTACTTACTTTTAAAACAGTAAATACATTTCTGAAACCTTAATATTCACATTGAAATGTGTTTTTGCAGAACAGAAAAAGAAGCATGAATTTCTATTAAAAGGCTCATTGGATCTTCATTAGTGATATACTAAATTATTGGAAATAACATTTTCTACATCTTTTATTATCTTCACATTTACAATTAAATGAACGGTTTTATTGATTATTGCATTAATGTGCGAAATTCCTATTAACTTCAAAGGCCCCACTCCTTAGCGTAATTTTTGCTTAGAAGGAGAGTAGGATTATAGCAAACCCTAGGTTTAAATAGATTTACTGTATGAAAGCGAAAATTAAGCACACTTTGAACATGGGCGTGGGAAATCCTTATAAAAAATACAAAACATAATTGGTCAATCTATTTATGACTCAATTGTGGCACTGACCAATGGCCGAAAATATTTTTTTTTGGACACAGAGGGCTCAGAAACCTAAAGATCTTAAGACCCAAAGTACCTTCATCTATGGTGCTGGTTAGAAAAATAATTAGCTTCATATCATTAATAAGCTATATTTATAATTTTGGAGTTCTCAAACATATTTACAATCCGTTAAATACATCAGAAAAAGTCTGTTCTTTTATGACTTAGATTATTAAGCTCTTCGTAGATTTTAGTTTAAAACTAAGATTGATATAAAGAAAATTTCTATCTTTTTGAATCCCGTTCTCTCGTCATACTAATTACGTTATTTACTTATTTTAATTTAGTAGAAGATTTTTGATGGCAGACAATCCCAGACAATAGTTTTATATCTTTTTCTTTTTTTTAATTATCTGTATCCTTGGAGAGGTAACTCGGCCCTTCTTATAGATGATCCTTTTTTTCCTGATCGAATTTCTTCACGAACACATGAATCCTAAACCATTTGTTTCAATACTGTGACCAAATGCGTCGAACATATACGACTGATAGTTTCATAGTTCAGAGTTGATTTTAAATCATGCCACCTAGTGAGTTCTCTGTTGGTTTTTGTTACATTACCTATAATAAATGTTTTGTTAATTTCGATAATAAAAAATATTAAACTACATTAAAGCTTCCAAAAAAAAAAAAAATCAAATAATTTTTTTCTAAATCATATAGTTTCTGAAATATGTAGGAGACTTATATAGCTACTCAATTCATGCCACGATATTGTCTCTAAAATTGATTACCACAAAAAAATAATTGCCTCCAGATCTCAAAAACGAGTCCTGATCAAATTTAATATTTTGGGAAAATATTAATGCGATCTCACGTTTTCAATCATGATGATGCCTGAACATTGGCGGGTTATTTCCTGCAGTTTGAGAGATATAAGATTTTGTCTGAAGTTTATTTGATTCTTTTTTTTTTTATTTGAAATAGCATTTAATTTAAATATAAAAGAACATATGTATGTTAAATGTTAAGATTTTGAATATTTAAATAAGTTTCATTGGTTCTTTGAAGTTTATCCTGCCAAACAAATAATTTGGCATTGTCCATCTAATTCCTTGATCGTGAAGACAAAGATGAAACTACGAGGGACTATTAAGAAATCTCTAAGGGACAATAACATCTAGAATTGGTGAACAGGGACCGAATTGAAAGGGAGGCTTAATAAAGAAATATAGCCTGAGTTTCAAACGACGATTAGAAGGAAAGAAACAAAAAGTAGTGATTTTAGTTAGCTATAGATGAGTCAAGTGAGAAATTACTATAAGATGTCTTTGAAAAAGTCAGAAAATATATAATAGAATCGTGTGTTGCAAAATATACATAATTATTTTCTTAAAAACAATTTTGATCCTTTTTCTCTCAACTTTACTCTTTTTAAACTTCCGACGTTTCGACCCCTTAGGTCATTTTCAAGGATTCCTTATTTTGTTTTCATTTTTTCCTTTAAAATTCTTTATAGGTTTGGAGTTTGCAAATGAAAATAGTAGTAAGAAAAGTGGTTAATAAAAGTTTTAAATTTGGGAAGGAATTTTATAGAAGAATTTTTAAATGGGACAAAGGCAATTAGCCGGCATTTAAAGAATTTTAAAGGAAAAAATGAAAACAAAATAAGGAATCCTTGAAAATGACCTAAGGGGTCGAAACGTCGGAAGTTTAAAAAGAGTAAAGTTGAGAGAAAAAGGATCAAAATTGTTTTAAAGAAACTAAACCACTCTCAAACAAGTATATTAATAAAAAATAAATCTAATACATAATTATAATAATAATTTATAACATATACTAATAATAAATGGCTTAGAGAACCCAAAGGTTTGGTGCCGATAACAACATTTGTTTACAACAATCGATCTTCTCTTCTGAAGTTTACCCGTCGGACCAGTGTTACTTAACCTTCTTCGGTCTTAATACTTTACGCAATGTTTCATTAAAAAAAAAAAAACTTAAGACTCCCTTAATGTAAAAGGTCACGTTTCTAATCCGTATAAAGCAATAGGAAGAATGATAAATCCCAACTTTTAACTTCCTGAATAAAATAGAAAAGAAAATCTAAGCATTTACGAACTTGTAAAGTAACAAATATTTACTGCCTTAAATCCCTTATCCATTTACTTTTTACTTTTTTTTTAGTTACTGCGGACCCTAAGTACTTAAACCTATTGCTGCTCAAATTTATTTCCTCCTATATATGTCTCCCAGAAATTACCATTTCTACTGTTAACTATATATTTTGTTTTATCCGTATTTATTTCAAGAGCTATTTCCTTACTAGTTTTTTTTTCAAAATAATTGTATTTAGTTGAATAGTTTATATGGAGTCTTCACCAAACCGACTTAAATTTCGATTGTCAATTTAATCTAGGGGTATTCATGATCTTTAGTTTAACATGTTAAAGCGTGTTAAATGGAGAAATATTTCCTTCTTTTACCAAGTTTAACGATATAACACATAACATAATTGATAGTTTGTTATTAGATCTGTTAAATGGAAAATGACGTCACGCAACAGACCAGCTTAGCTCATCATTTTGTTTATTGTTTTAGGTTATTTGCACGTAGTTTTTTTTTTTATTGTGTTAGTATAATTTTGGAAGTTCCTATAACTAATAAAGCAATGGATGATGATAATAATAATAATAATGTAATGACAGTTGTCAATTAGCTCATCTTAAATATGTTCTTCACTTGTTAAAAGATCAACAAGGCACTCAGTGGCCAAACCTTCACACAACTTCCACTTTTCACTTAATTTTGGCATGTTGTGACAAATTACTTCAATCAAATCTTAAAAGTAAACGATAATATTAAGTTTTGTAAGGGAAAAGTTATGAAACAAATTGCTCAGAAAATCTCTGCTAGGAGCTGTTATGCTTTTACCATGTTTACCGCTCACAATCCTACACTTACAGCATTTAACATGGTAAAACATTTTACATTTAATGCATCATCATGAATACCCCTACTATTAAGAACTTTATCCGTGTAATGTTATTATAGTGTGCTGTTAAATCACATGATCTAGGGTGTTATGGTATGACCGAAATGAGAGGATGCATTTGTTTTTCCACAGTCACATACGGGTTCTTTAAATCCCAAATGTGGTGATCTAGACGATTTGCAAAGCCATCAAGGTGAAAATGTGCTTCTTTACTGAAAATGATTTGTTTCGAAATATCGGCTATCCACTTGTTGATGTTCAATAATCTATTCAACGAATTATCTTTGCTGTGCATGGCCATGAGGCTTCAGTTCTTGTATCAATTGAACTTTTTAACGAAGAAAACGCAGATCTTCAGTTAGTATTGGCTGTACAGAGCGTGAAATTTGCAATTCTTGTCCCTGATGCCGAATTGATGTTTCTGGACTTTCACCAACACTCTTATGCACTGCTTCGATATTAACATTTTAACTTTTTTTTTTTCGACGACCAGTATGTTTAGCACCACCAGAATTTTTCAATTACTCTCTTTGCAGTTGAGAAAGTTAAATCACTATTCCGACTATTGTACGAAATTTTCGAACTGTGGCCGCTTGACTTTCATTATTTTTGAAATATTGTTCAACAACGAAACATATTCCCAAACCCTAAACTATAAGCTGTCATTTTTTTTTTTTTTTTTTTTTTTTTTTTACATTATTGCCAACACTTTACTCCACGAATAGAGGCAAATTAAAATCTTCCATTAAATTTGGGAACTCTCTCATCATTCGTTCCTTTCTCATTGATAGATTATTCCAAGTAAACCACAATGATTCCTATTCATCCCTCTATTCTCAGTCCGCTGGTGTTCCTCAAGGTAGTATCCTAGGTTCCATCCCCTACACCGTCTATACAGCTGACATTCCAACCAATCCTAACACTATCCTCACCACGTATGCCAATGACACATGTGTGCTCGCAGTTAATAATAACCCTTTAATTGTATCCCAAACTCTCCAATCCCACATCAACACCTTGAAGAATTGTGTTTAAATTGGAGGATTAAATTAAATTCCAACAAATCCCATCAAGTCACATATACCCTTCGTCGGAAACCTTACAGTTTCTTTTAATAATGTTACTCTTACCCCAGTCGAACAGATCCGCTACCTTGGACTACATTTGGACAAACGATTAACCTGGAATCCTCACACAAGACGCACTTACTAGACAAACGGTCTAAACTTCCAACACATTACAAATGATTAATCTACATGATAATAATAAGGCCCATCTGGACATATAGAGTTGAGCTTTGGGGCTCCATTAAACCTTCGAATTTCTCTCGTATTCAATCCTTACAATCCAAAATCTTTTGTAAAATCCTCAATGCTCATTTCAAGTACCTCGTACTGATTTGAATAAGACAAAAAATAATTCTGATTATTATAAAATGATTAATCGGTTGAAGTTTTCCATTCATCCAGTTATTTATTCAAGTCTGTAAAACTTTTTTCGATTCAATAAATCCAAATGTTTCAAAGCTGAATGTGAAAATTAACGAAGAAAAAAATATATAACTTTTTTAACTGGCATTTATGTTAATTTAAAATGACAGATATTTATTGGGCAAAAGTAAATTGAATAAGTTTCTTCAACAGCTGTAAACTTTCTACTCCTAAACGACAAATCTTGTATTCCCTAAAGGCTTATTTAATTCAATCATATTAACTGTATAAAGAATTAGGTATAAATCAAAGTAAAATCCGATAAAACTTTTTAAATTTATATTCTTAATAAATAACTGAGGCAATTTTTAAAGTTGTTACAAAATTTTTAATTGTGAAATAATCCCCAACAATGTTATGACAAATTATTCATAATTTGACGGCTGGGAACATAAGCGTCTTGAAATGGGTATGAAAATTTTAATTTTAATTAATTTATTGAACTTCCAAATGTATTTCATTTAAAAAGCGGACCGTATTTCATAATTTCCACTTCTTATTTTTTAAAAATACTAAATGAGAATTAAGAAATATCTAATTTTCATAATCATATTGTAAGGGATTATAGCCGACATGTTCTATAGGCATAGGGTTTACAATGTTAAGACCTATCCGAGAACAATGGAATGGACCAATGAGATGGGACTTAACTCTGATATTGACAGTTGATTGGTTGTGTCTCGCTGCAACACAATCTCTACTCCAATAAGTAGTAATTTCTTGATTATATTTTTTTCAGTTAAATTCATTTTTATTAATGATTATCAATCAAAAAGACTAAAAAGCAACATTGATAAAATTATAGAAATTTATTATGGTTTTATAATATATATTTCTATAATGTTTCGGCCTATTCCAATACCAATTTTGATCTTAGCACTTGCAAAAATATCAATAAAATATAAAATCTATTTTCGAATATACAATAGATGAAAGTATAAAATTCTGCTTATTCCAAGTTGTTTATTTTCTGAGATCATCTTTCTCGTGGCTTTTGTGTATTTTTTTAAATCTACATAACAGAGAAGCTCTTAGTTAAATTATCATTTTGAACTTAATTGATAAAAGTATAATTTTCTTATAACAGTAATAAGTGACAATGCCGCATAGTATTTTTTATTGTGATTAAAAATAAGGTATGAAACTTCCAGAAAGTTTATAAAAAACAGTCGTGAATATGGAGATTTTTAAATAAACTATCACAAATACTAGCGGGAGTTATATGTTTGAAAATAAGTTTTAATATTTTGAGAAAGGGACTCTAGTGGACATTTTCAGAGTCTGAAACTTTACAGAGGTGCTAATGTATGCATATAATAAAATGTGGTGCTGTTATTATTATAATATAATTTATATTAAGTAATTTGGGCTTTATGTCGTTCCTAGGGGTTTTTTTTTTTTTTTAACAAAGTCTGTTTAATTTAGATTTAAAAATATTTTTTTATAAATTATTTTAAGGCAGGGTCATTACTACCTTAATTTCTGAATGAACAAAGGATAGACTTGACATTTAAGACCCTTGTAGTACTTGCTACTACAAGATTTATGGCTACTATTATAGAAATAGAAATGTGAAACTATCGCAGCATGGGAACCTGTGGTAAAATTTGACTACATTTTATAGTAAAGTTTGGAGTGACTAAGAAACTCAAAAAGTTTATCCACTGTCTGTTCATTATCTTGCAAAATGGAATGGAGATCCGCTGGTAAAAGATATAAAGATTTGAGGGAGTCATATACCCTGCATTCAGTGAAAATGTGTTTAATTGTAAGTCATGTCCCGCAAGTTTAGCATACAGGTATTGCGGGCCACAAGATAAATGTGGGTCAGGCGCACAAGAAGAGCTCCTCTCTGCGCACATTTCTAGTTAACGATATCCGAGAGGGGGGGGGGCGTTATCATAACATATTATATTAAGTATATTACCATTTTCCACATTTCAACAGGTTTATACTACAATTTAGTACTTCTTGTTTTTACTTTTAGGACGAGTATTATTATGGTTCAAATATGGCTAGAAATGTTTTCCATGTACATATTAATACTATCAATTGCATAATTTACTTTTATTTAATTTATTTATTGATATTTACAACTTTAATAATATAAACAATATGTATAACTATAAACAATAAGTAAATTTGATGTTAATTATACAATAGCATAATACAGACATGTGGAGAATCCACCCATTGATATAGCCCTAATAACATTTCCAGAAGAGAATATCACGAAGCCATCTTCTTTTCATACGGCCAAGAGGATTATCAGATAATAAAGGAGAAACCAGATTAAAAAAAAATTAGGTTTAAGTGAGTAGGAAGTTTGAAGTGGAAGGATAAGTGTCCAGTTCTGGCCAAATCGGCAACATATGAAACATTGAAGTCCTGATGAATGACTTTTTTTGTGACAAAGTAAGGAGCATTAAGAGTTTTACGAAGGATTTTGGATTGTAAGGATTGGATACGAGAAGAATTCGATGGTGTTGTGAAGACCTAAAGCTCAGCTCTGTATGTCCAGATAGGCCTTATTATCTAGTCATATAAATGAGTATTTTGTAATTAGTTGGAAGTTTAGACCGTCTGTCTCGTAAGTATAGTAATAGTCGTAATCGACGAAATGTTTCCTGTTTTTTCAGTTATATATGAGGATTCCAAGTTAGTCCTTTGTCCAGATTTAAATTGCATTATAAAAATGATTTGTGAGGGATATGTATGGTTTACACACGATTGTACAAATTTCAAGTTTTTACTGTAAGATTTTATTAATTTCTGTTATTTTTATTGCCAATCCAGTGTCCGAAAATCTCGTCTCTATTTAAAAGTAATAAGCAATAGATATTTAATGGAGATAAACTATCTTCATAGTTAATTAGTCAATTATTTTATTTCTAACTAAGGTCTTGCGACTCGCTGCCACGCCCGACTCCCTGACTTCCATCGCCTTAGCTCCCTTCTGCTTCTTACGCCTTTGTATTAACTATTTATATATTCCATTTTGCTTTTGTGATTTTTTAATTTTTTTTTTTTTAATGGTGTCCTACGATGCTATTTTTATACACTGAAACTGAATTTGTCAATAAGTCTATGTAAAGAAATTATGGGGAAATGTCACTGATAATAACGTGGGTAAATATAACTGATAATAAATACGCCCCCCCCCGTATGACATTTCCCCATAATTTCTTTACATCACCACTTATCCAAAAATTGCTGAAATAAATTATTATAGCGCAAATCCGCACCTAGCAGAACCACTAATATGTATATAATTTACGTTTTCAAAAATTGTAACTTCGGTTAAGAGAATTTAACTGAGAAGAGCAGTGTAGAACAGTGGAATTTAATTAATTCATCATGTCTATTAGAAAGAAATGTCTCGGGTGATGTTATAGATGGTTTTATTACCAAAATGAATCTATAGTCAATGTTTTTTGAAACCGTTTTATTTAAGTAGGACTTCAAAATTTCACCATTTGATAATCAGTCCCTTCTGAGCCACATTAAAACCCGAATCTTCAAAGCCTGACCAAAGACCAGCCTCCAATCTACGTTTCGGTCAAACCCAGGACGTTTACCTAGCGCTGATTAACCTTTTGCAAATACCTTCATTATCAATTAAAGCTGTCCTTTGCACGTGCACAAGTCTAACAAGTGCACAAGTCTAAATTTATCAGTTGCTGAACTGAAATTTTAATTATAGACTGACAAGGAACAAAATTTGTTTCTTGATATATAATACTTAGGATGCTTAATTTCGTGAATATTTTTTTGTTTTAATTTCCTACGTGAATACAAAAGTTTTTCTAAATTCGTTAATAAAGAAACATACAAATATATATAATTGAAGGGGTAAGTAGATGAAGGACTATGTTTTTTTTTTATTCTTAAGTGTAGATGTAGGGGGTAGGTGCCTACCTAGCTAGTGATAGGTATTCGAACCTCAACATCAAATTAATAAATGAGATATCTAGGTAGAAAGGGCTATATACATTTAAAAAAACATAGCAAGCTACATAAAAATGAAACTTGTTTCCTTAAAATTTACTATTTCTAACGTAACCCCTTCAAATACTTACCTCATCAATTAATAATAACAAATTTGAATAGTAGATAAAATCCCATCAAATCACTTTTATCCATCGTCGTAAACCTGCCGACTGTCCTACAGCATACTTTAATAATGTTGCTCTTACCCCTGTCTTACTGATCCGGTACCTTGGGCTGCAACTGGACAAACGCCTAACTTGGAATCCTCACACATAAATGAAAAGACAGAAAACTGCACGTAGATTCCGACTATTACAGCATTAACTAGACAAACAGTCTAAACTTTCGGTCTAGACTGATCTAAATGACTAGGAAAGGCCTATCTGGACATACGGAGTTGAAATATGGGGCTCCACTAAACCTTCGAATTCCTCTCGTATCCAATCCTTAAAATCCAAAATCCTCAATACTCATTACTTTATAAAAAAAAAAAACATACATTAAGACCTTAATGTTCCAAATGTAACCGATCTAGCACAAACCAGATACCATTCCTTTCTTTATAAACTCTCTAATCCACTAGTTTCTAGCTTTGCTGCCTCTGCCATTCCTGACAATTCTCCGAGGCGCCTGAAAAGCAGATGGCCACGGGATCTGTTTATGTAAAAACGTCATTAGAGTGCTACCGATCGGAAGTTTCTCTACACGCCCGTATCACTCCATTATAAACACAAATCAAATTTATTGGGCGTATATATATTAATGTACAGTTATAAATTCTAATAAAGATGTGAAAAAAAGAATATTAAATAATATCTTTTCTGATTAAAAACTGTCATAATTTCAGTGATAAATAAAGTCTTTATAATTTCTTAAAATGCCCGAGACCTCTTGAAGCTAAATGTAGCCATAGATCGTGATGTGAATTAAACCCGTCTGCAGCTACTTGATTATTTAATTAACTAAGAAATATATTATTCCTGCTGACGAGTTAAATTAATTTGTTGTATTATTATTATTTTTTTTTTAGTTGTAATAAATCAAAATCGTTTTCTTTTACTCAGAGGAAGAAATGATAAGATGAGATGGGTCTTTCGTAAAGGAGCTAACAATAAGAAACAAAATAATTAATTATTTTATTACTTTTAATTAAAAATACTTAAAGTTCTTTTTACCTCTAGATACTTAAGTTATTGATCTGTTCATTTTTGAAAGAAGTGATATTTAATAAGTAATAATGTAGAAATAATAAATGTTTTTAAAATTTATTTATTTACATAAAAATACACCTAACAAATGTGATGTTAGATTACAGACATGTAGAAAAACTACCCATTGATAGCATTCTAGTAACATTTCTACTTCAGAAAGCCTTGAGACCATCTTCTTTTCAGGCGCCTAGGAGGATTAGTAGGAAATGAAGAAAAAGACAAGTTAGAAACAACTGCGTTTCGGTGGTTAGAATGTTTATCATGGAAGGATTGGTATCTGGTTCTAGCCACATCAGTAGCATAAGGAACACTGAGTTCATTATGGATGACTTGAATTGTGATAAAGTGTGGATTAATGAGGATTTTACGGAGGTTTTTGGATTGCAAGGATTGTATACGAGAGGAATTCGAAGGTTTAGTAGAGCACCAAAGCTCAGCTCCGTTTGTCTAGATAGGTCTTACATGTTGATCAGTTTATTGTAATGGATTGAAAGTTTAGACTGTTGGTCTAATAAGTGTTGTAATAGTCGGAATCAACGATCACTTTCCAGTAATTTTTTTTAATAATTTTTTTAAAACCCTTTCTGATCATATCTGATATGCCTCCAACCCGAATCGAAAGGTAACCAACCTATTCCAACCATAGAGAAAAATTCGAGTTTTTATGCCGTGGAGACGTCATGAATTAATAGTTCCTAAGGTGATGCATTAACAAAATAGAATTAGTCAAGTCAAAATGTCACATTGCCCAATACGAAGTAAATGGAGAAGATACAAGATGGCTCTCGAATAAACTTCAAAATTTAATTTCCCCGGAAGAAAACATTAGACGGGAAAACATTAGGATTGCATTTTTTTGTGTGTGTTATGATCTCCTCATGTGAGAATGTGGCATGTCGTACATCGACCAACTTCGACATCTTTCCTCGCCAGAACCACCTTGCTGAGACCCCCAGGAAACGACGGTCCTAACGAGAAGAGAAGACTTTAAGATAGTTAAATAGAGCAATATTTAAAAAGCGCAGAAATTGGAAAACGGCTTGAAATCTTCCACTCGCGCCCTCCGTGGTGGCCTTACATAACTATTACAGAAAATTATAGCGAGTAGGTTAGTCGATGTACGACGTATCAAAATCTCACAAGAAGAGATCATAACAAAAAAAATGAAATCCTTCTCCGCCGGACCCGCCTCACTAAGACCCCCAGGGAGCGATCAATTTTGAAATATTAGCTTAAAACGGAAAGAGAAAACTTTAAGATAGTTAAATCGAGCAAGTTAACTAGAAATTGTTGTTTTTAAAAAAAATATAAATAGTGAGAACTTAAGCCATAAAATCTAAAGTCTTGTTCCAGAAGGTCTAAGTCGTATCTTGTTATAATTTGGTTTTTTATTGCTATTTGTTCTTCAAAATATTTTTACTTACATGTAATGTATAAAATCCTCTTTGTCTGCTTTTAGAATTACTCTATATTTAAGTGCCCATAAAATGTAATTATAAACGAATAATTATAGCTAATTATACACAAATGTTTTTTGTAAAGCTGAGCTAAGCCCTGCAAGATATTTTGAGGGAATAGGTAATGCTTGTATTCGCACTGTACTCAAAGCTCTTTCACAAAACCTTTCCCTGAAACAGCAGTTAATTATTCCACATTTTCTTAACCACGGAAATGGTTTTTCTTGAAAAAAATTGTATTCTCTCTGTTTAATATAGGGTTAAAAACTCGACTGATACCTCACTTTTTTCTAGTTTTGAGAATTTAAAAATAAAACTTTATGCTTTATGTTAGTTAAGGTGAAATAAACTTTATTACCTCTTCCAATGTCGTATTTGATACATAGACATTGAAGGCCGAAACCCTATTAAACAATAAAAAAATAACGAAATAGGTACATTCGCTTACAAATTTAATATTTTATTAATTCGGTTTTAAAATAGTAATTCTAAAAACTTTATAGTTTCCCTTCATCTTCTTAAATGGCCGAGATATAGGGATATTATACTTTTAATTGGCCGCCATATTGAAACAAAAATAAGGGTCGGAATGACCAGTAACTTCAAGGATCATCATGGGATGACATGAGACTCCTTTTGTTTTTCATGATCGATTGAAAAGTTATATTTTTGAAAATTATAAAGGGACTACGAAATTAAATATTGATAAAATTGTATTTTTTAAAGATATATTTTAAACTTATATTAGCCCCATCAGTAACTATTTAAAAGACCTTAATTGAAGGTATTACTTTTAATCTATTTTAACTCGGCGATAGGGCTTATTTCAGCTATATCCTTTCTTAACACTTAATTTATATATAATGTTATCTCTTTTTCGAGACGGGTTTTATTGTTTAAAAAAATTAATTATATTCATTTAAGTCTCAAACTATCTTTATTAATATTTTAAATGTCCAATGTTTCGACCAATCTAGCCATCTTTCAAGGACAATTTTAATTATAAATTTACACCTCACATACAACTATAAAAATGTTTTCATGCTATTCTGCCCAGGTCTAATAATTTTAATCAAATTAACCTATTTTTTCATTTATTTTAAAAACTTTTAAGCACAATTTATTTTATGCTATTATCACTCACTTATCAACAATGTTAGTAGATGTGAGATGTATATTTATAGTTAAGAATGTTTGAGACTTAAATGGGTACAACTTGTTTTATTTAAACAATTAATTAATGAATACTTAATGTAAAACAGTTTTTCAGTCAATAAAGAGATCTTTAGATAATATAAATTTTACTGAGAACAGATATTCTTATTAGGAGTTAAAATTATACAATTAGTCTACGAGAACAAAAATGAAGAATGAAGAATTCGTTAAAAAAAAAAATAATAATAAATGAAAACCCCATTAATTAAAAATACTCATATAAAATAAAAATATGGTATATTTTTGCTTAATCTCGAAAAGTTGTGAAATTGGTATTTTAATTCAAATTATAAAGTGATCTCAATTAAAAAATTGTATATTTGCGTTCCGAAGATGGAGGTTCATAAACGTTGACGAATAAAAATATCAAAACTAGGGAATTGAATCATGTAAATCTTATTACTGTATCATCAAATGAGCCATTCAGTTAGGATTCGTACTAATTCTAAGTCCATTTTTTGTGAAAATGGACGACTGTCAAAGAAAAATTTTCAACAGCTCATCAAATAATTAAGACTTTTAAAAGTAGCATTAAAAGATTCATTCAAAAGAAAAACTATACTATCATGTATTATTGTGAAGTGTACAAGGGGTTAAAAAAATACATTTAACATCTAAATACACATATATATTAATTCACTCAATAATTTATTGATATGTTTCTAAATATACCTTATAATTAAAAATTAATGAGAAAAATATATTTGTGTATTACGAACGTAAGAATAATTATGAAAAATATTTTTATATATTGTAAATCCATTTTCATGGTTATCAAAGAGCGTTCCATGTTGTTTTTTTTATTGTTCTAAGCGTGAACTAGAAATTTAATATTTGCGATATAAGGGGCTGTTTCCTTCTAGACGAATTAAAAACTAACTAAAAAAAAAATCATTTCTTTTCAGTCAGTATTCTTAAAAATATTATTTACCAATATATCATCGCTTAAGCTGTGATGCCTTGTAAAAAACATATTAACTATACGATTTTAATACTTTTAAATATAATTATAATAATAATAATAAGGCTTCTAGAGACATCTCTTCTCAACCACCGTTTTGTAGTACATCTATTATGTAATATTTTTTTACTTTAAGAATATATTCAGAATGTATCTGGAATGAAGCATTAATTAATTAAAATAATTTTTTTGGAGTTACTAGGCATCAAACCTTGATTGAGCGGCGATATTACATTTTCAAGTATTACTAATGTGATTAAAAAATCTAACCATTGAGAAAATGGATTACGAAAATAATTATTTAATATTTAAACTCATTTTCCCCTAAAAAAAAAAAATTATACGAGTAATACTTCATTGTGAATCAACATATTATAAGTCAATAGGATATCTCTGCTTTGCTTAAATAGGAGCTCGCCTGGCGAAAAATAAACGTTTTGGTTTATTTTGAAATGGACGGGTTTCAAAAATATTACCGTAGATGGAGGTTCCTATTTCTGCTGTGGTTCATCAATAAATTTCCCCAAAGCTTGTATGTCTGTCAAAAGGTAACCACAGGCTACGTCATAATCTTTAGAATACGTCAAGCACAAAATAATTTTGTTGCTGACAGATATGCCACTATTAAAAAAAAAAAACTGCGATATGTAGAAAAAAAATGAGATTCAAAGTGAATTTTTTGAAATACATTTTATCCAAAGTTTTTTTAATAAAAATATTACTTAGAAGGTTAATTAGAAAAATCATTTCAATTGTCTTAATTTATTACGTTAAGTAAAATATTTGGGTTATTTTTATTTGTTTTCCAAACACCATTTTTAAAAAATGTTTAATAATTTTTAAGGAATTGATTAATTTCTATTATATCATTTTATAATATTAATCCAAACAGATTAATAAGAAATAAGAACCTCATTCTTTACACATATATTTTATGTATAAATAAAAACTCCTTAGAAAAAACTATAATATGTCATCTTTATTATTTTTTTATCTAGGCTCGATAACCATTGTCACCGATTACTTAACAAATTTTCGCCATAGTCTCCAAAAACTACAATTTGCAGACAGCTTAAAAAAGTAATTATTATTTAAATATTTTACAAATGAATTATATTTTTTATTTTTATATAGTATTTTAATATTTATTGAATTATTGGAAAATTATAATTAATGAAAATAATTTTTGGAGACCTGAAGTTAGCAAGACTTCTTTATTGCCTGTATGTAACTGTATGTGTTGCTAATACTGAAATGTATATTATATTAATATACTGAAATATATATTTATTATGACGGAGAGCTGTAGTGTGAGATCCTTACCTGAGGAACTCTGGCGATGGACTGGCCCGCCGAGGTGAGTTACAGCGCCGCTGCAAATTGCTCCATCTACACAGGACTCTCCAGTCAGCTCTGCGTATATGTTTTACTAGATGCCATATTGTATGAAGGATTAATTCTGATTTTATTTGCTGGGATGTAGATTTATATTGTTAGATCTGTGTTAAAAAAATAGTAAATAAATATTTAAAGATGATTCTAGTTCGAAAATAAATTATATATGTATGTTTAAATTACGGTAAATGAAGTGCCTTTTGACACTGAAGTGGAATTTTTAACCAGTTCCAATTGTTACCACGACAATTAACTCTGAAGAAGTTGAAGACGCGTAAAGGAAAAGTACGAAATTGTTTGTAAATTTAATTTTCCTTAAAAATTCATCATAATAATTAAAAATCATACTGTTGTATGATTTACTAAAACTAGGCCAAAAAATACAAACAAACAAAGAGCGATGAAAAAATTTCCCATAGTTTGTTAAACATATAGACTTTAAAGTATTAACTGATAAATGATCGAAAGCAGATTAATTCGATCGCTTAGCTTGTTCTTTGTTTATTGTATAATTAGTCGATTGTTTAATGATTTTAGTTATTTATACTGACCTTCCTTTTACTATTTAAGCGCTCTTGATATCTAGTAATTTTATAATAATAAACTTCTGTAATTTTTCCGTTAATTTATTTTGTACTTTTTCTTTCAATTGATTAAGTTTAAATTTTAATTAGGTTTCCCTATTTTATTTTATAGGCTTGATTTTATTGATATATTGGACAATAAAATACTTACATTACTTTCAGGTTTTTACAAACTTTGGTAAGAATTGAATTCCTGTTATTTTATATGTTTTATATATTTTTCATGTCCAAAACCGCAATTCTTATTTTTTTCACTGTTAACGTACAAACGAAATCTGGATTCCCTTTAGGAAGCGTTGGATAGAAAAAGTGCGTAATACGCTTTCAATAATAAGATTTTATTCGTTATTAGAACCGGTAACAAAAAAATACTATCCCATCCTGATGAGTATTACTAAGTTAGGTATACTTAACAAAAAAACAAGAAGCTTAGAAAATTAATCCATTGAAAATCAAATCGAAATTCTAAAAATCGTAGAGGTTAGGAAGTAATAATAATATATACCTTTATATATATATATAATGAGTATGTATATAGAGGGAAACGCTGTTACAATATATATATATATATATATACACAGTAATATATCTTTGTTACTTAGACGTTACATTTGTGATAGACCAAGCTTGAACTGTATTATGTATACCCTTAATGCTATATATCAATAATGTTGTTGTATGAAGTGCACCTTCAACTTAAGGCGAGGCTACTTCACTTTAGAATGAATTGGGGCCATTTAAGATTGCAAATATTGATGTATTGATGTAATTGTATGAAGATCATGGTCCAATTGAAGGGAACTCACTCAGACGCCATGTTCACTCTCAGCATTCTCCTCTCTTCTCCTATTTTCCTGTCCCTAGCCAGGAAACTACTTCACGAGGTCTACGACAAGAAATTTAAGAGCAGGAAAAAAAACATATTTTTGTTTAATCCCAGGAAGAAAAATGGCTTTCTTCTCTTTTATGCTTCTTTTCTCAACGATATCTATAATGGGCGTTAATAATGCTTCTATCGCGAGGTCCATCTTTTATTTTTTAACCGGTCATTTTGAAATGCTAATACTTAAAGGAATGAAGGGATTCTTCAATATGAATTTATGATTTTGTGTTTTTGAAAACATTTCACATTAGTATGATATTGGTCTCGTTTAAATTTCAGAAGTATGGGAAATGGGGAAGTGTAATGAAATCATTAAAACTTATTATCTAATAATGATGATAAAATTCTTAGTTCATGTTAAATTAATGAGTCAAAAACATATTCAGAATGGAGGAAGCATAAATAATTGTTTTTGACATATTCTATTTTATTGGTTGAATCTCAGTTATTACATAGAGTAGGTAATCCTCAAATAGTAGGCTAAACTTTTTTTTTCGGTTAGCTCTATAGACTTTGTAGATCTTTGGCCGCCCGAACCAGTCTTCAGCAGGCCTGCCGCTCTTGTGTTACTGCTTTCCAGTTTTCTGTAAGTAGCTCTTTCGCATCTTTGTTGATTCTCTCTATCTATCTGGTTTTTGGCTTTCCATGTAGTTTGTTGGCTAAAATGCCAGCATTGTTGAGTAGATGCGTCTTGATTGCTTGATGGATTGCGATGGATGAGATGGATTGCTTTGAGCTATATGTCCCTCCCATCTCCTTGCCTTTATATCATGAGAAATAGATTAACTGCTATAATTAAGGCTCTGATCCCAGATCACTTCTGTAATTGTACGGAGAATTTTTCGTTCAAATCTCTCGATTCATATTTCTAGGCTACCAGTTCGAGTCCAGGTCTAACAGCCGTATTATCAGAGCTGGCTTTATCATGGCTTTGCGCACCCTTAGTTAGTAAGCTAAAATAATTGGTGATTTACCAGCAGCTTTATTGGAGGGAACACTTCGAGAGCTACTGTGTAGAACATAAACTATTTCTAATGTTAGTTCCAAAAAAAAAAAAAATTTTTTTGTATATATTGGAAGAAGATAGTTAACCATATGAAGTAGATTGTAGAAAGATAGTCCAGGTGGTGTACAATAAAGGTATCAAAATAGTAAAAGAAAACTATTTATTGTTAACCAACGTTTCGCCCTACTTTGAAGGGCTTCGTCGAGGCTGTTAGATAGAAACAGAGATATCAACTCAAATTTGACTGACTCAACTGACTATAAATGTCATTGGCGTCTCTGTTACAATCTGACAGCCCTGACCAAGCCCTGCAAAGTTTGGCGAAACGTTGGATAACAATAAATAGTTTTCTTTTACTATTTTGATACCGTTATTGATCGGCGGACTATCTTTCTACAATTTTATTTAATGTCTTAGCTGAATCAACATAACGAGATACATTTTTTTTTTAAAATAACTTATTTATTTTCATTTACAACTATATAAAAATATATACAAGTAAATTTGCTGTAAGGGATGTAATGACATGATACAAACATGTAGAGAATTCACCAATAACATTCCTAGAGGCTTCTTCTTTTCAGACGGCTAGGAACATTATTAAGTAATGAAGGAGAAGCCAGGTTAGAAACGATTGGATCTGGGTGGTTGGGAACTTTATCATGGGAGGAATGGTATCTGGTTCTGGCCAAATTGGCAACATATGGAACATTGAGGTCCTGAGATTTGTGACAAAGTAAGAAGCATTATGTATTTTACCCATAATTTTGGACTGTAAGGTAGGATTCCGGAGATATTCGATGGTTTGGTGGAGCCCCAAAGCTCAACTCTGTATGTACATATAAGCCTTATAATGGTTATGTTGATCAGTCTTTCATAATGGATTGAAGGTTTAAACCGTTTGTCTAGTAAATGTTGTAATAGTCGGCATCGACGAGCAATGCCTTTGCAGTCTTTTATGAGCATTCCAAGTCAGTAGTTTGTCCAGATGTAGTCCTAGGTAACGGATTTGTTCATCAGGAATAAGTGGGGTATTATTAAAGGATACTGCAGGAAAGAGGTCATGGGTATACGATGATGGGTAAATGTAATGTTAAAACACAATTCTTCAAGGTGGTTATGTGGGATTGGAGGGTTTGGGATACAATAGAAGGATTGTTATTCACTGGCAATAGACATGTGTCATCGGCATACGTGGTGAGGATAGTGTTATGAGTTGTTGGGATGTCAGCTCTAAAAACTGTATAAAGGATAGGACCATGGATACTACTCTGAGGTAAACCAGCAGCTAATGGAGGTAGTGACACGGAAAAGGATATTACACCAGGTATTGGATGTACGACATCCCCATCGTTGATGTTTAGTATTATAATCCCCATCAGCTATGAAGCGCGATTCGAAAGAATGGAAGAAGAATCAAGGTGGTTGTAGAAAAGGGAATTCTCAGGGAGACAGGATATACTTTAAAATTGAAGAATTTAGATTCTGAAGTAAATGTTAGAATTTTAATTCGAAACCTACCGCATAAATGCCTGGAGAAAGTGCCATGGGCTTCATTAAAGCCAATTGTATTGAATAAATGAGTCTTGACTCTGGTTCGGCATGTCTGGCAGGTGGTGGGAGATTGATAAATGCAGCATAGGAGCAGTACCAATCCTCGATATCTTCTCAATGCACATGACATCGCCGATAATGGCTTTTATACTACTGAGAATTTCAATATCAATACCATTTTTCGTGGTATTTTGTGGAACAGGCTGAAAAGGGTTGGTAAGTCCCAACAACAGTTATTGGGTGGCATTATTGGTCAAATAATAATTTAAGTTGGTCAAAAAATTGAGCCCATGTGCTCATACAAGAAGAAGGGTCACTTCTTCTTGTATGAGCACATGGGCTTCTTACGGAAGAGCGTAAGTGATAGTATCTTCACTTAATTTATTAAGACATCTACACATTTGTGTGGTTTTATAGTCAGTCAAGTCTCCCCTCGACGCTGCTTATAAATCTCCCTTTAAGTATTTTTGTTCTGAGCCGAGACTGACTGTTTGTCTGCGAACCCTTTGTAGACTATACACATTTGGCAGCTCAATGTTAAAAACTAAAATGCTTGGCGAAATAATAATTGCCTAGGTCACGGTACTTCAATTATCGAAGTGTTTCGTAATTTCACCAAATTTCGAAGATTAAAAAGTGAAAATTATGGGAGACTAATGATGAGGATCAATGCTTTGATGTCAATTCAAAAACGGCGAAGTAGTCTTCGAAAAAAAAACGGTTGAAGGTGAATAAACGGATCTGTTTTATTCTATTTGTACACGACATATCTTGGAACGTAATACCACAAATCGTGCAGTGGATTGACTAATTATTTTATGGTTTATTACAAAGATTTATAATTGTAAATAATAAATCGAATACTTAATAAATATTAAAAAAACATCTGCGAAATGTTTATGATAATTAAGCAAGTGCGCAGTGGTTGATAAGGCGGAAAAGATTCGGAATTTCGATAATTTTGTTTCAGCTAAAACTTTCTCTTTGATATGGCAGTTATCTAGTAGATCTAGCCATACTTAAAAAAAATAATTTATTTGGGGTAAAGCAGTACTTACGGCTTACAGCGAGTTATCATATAACTCTTGTTAAAATAGTGATTCGGGGATGCTAAATGATTATTTTTTAATGGCTTCGTCATTGATAAAATGTTTTAAAGTTTCATAGTTAGCGCTATTATTAAAGTAAATGTGAATAAAATAAATTAATTATTTTTTGTTTGGTAGCATGGCGTAAAAAATACTAGTTCCACAGGATATTCCTTAAATATTTTGCTGTTCACTATATTCAGGTATTTCTCTCAATTTCAGGACATGAAATTCAATAGATGATTATCTATTTACTCAGTGGGTAGCCTTTTCAGGAGAACTGGTATTTTTGACATTTGACATTTTTACCATTGACAGGAAAGCAAAGCGAGCTTGTTAGAAATGTAAAGGTAGAGATGGCACCGTGCTCATTGACAAGTGTGACGGTAGCTGCATGGTAACGCGCCTGTATACTTTTTTTTTTTTTTTTTTTTATCTCCCTCCCTTGCCATTTCTGGCATACGGGGTGCGGTAGCAGTGGGCGCTGGGGTTTGCGCATGCCACTGCTCTCAAAGATCACCTATTTTTTTTATTCTTTTATTAATTATTCAATTATTATTTTTTTATTATTAACGCGCCTGTATACCAACCCAAAGGTTGTGAGTACGAGTCCCCAACCCTACCCGGGTTTTTTTCAAGCATGCTCACTCACAGCCTCTCCCTAGGCATTTGTTAGGCCCATTAGCCTATGGGTAGCACTCACAAAAATAGGCGTGGGAATGATGAACCCACCAAATGAAAACCACGTCAAGAAATACTGCGATGTATTACACCTAGGATATCGCGCGCGGCCTTGCACATCCACGGTCTGTTGCGCATATAAAAAAGAATTATTAGAAATGCACTCCTAGCTAAGGGAGTGCCTGACTTGATATCTGCTATAAGATCAGCCTACCAAGGAACCGCAGCAGTGGTATGATTAAAATGGGAAAATAATTCATAATAAAGGAAATCTGCAAGCATCGATCAGCCTGAATCATAATTGGAAATTGAAATATGAAAACAGTCATTATAGTCTTTTGTACGCGATTACATAGTCCTACTGGCCAGCTCAAAAACAAAATATCCAACAAATGGATTGTGGATCCAACAATTGGATCTGATGGAATATGAAGAGAAGAGGAGCTCCTCATGAAAAAGATGGAAATTAACAACATGAGTAAAGTCCTGGATACGGCGGAAGAAGAACAGTAAAACGTCCAACAGATCTACAGTGGTGAGTGGCTTGAGGTACTGATCCATATTTAGAAATCATAATTAGTAGCTCGGGCAAGATAGACGCCCTCAAAGAGAATATCCAGATCTTGAGATCTCAAACAGAATATCCAAGACGAATCAGGTTTATTACCAGATTACTAATGTTTACATCGGTCACCGCGAAGTTGATAAGAAGACCAAGATGTCATATATGGCATGTTGGACAGGCATACCAGTCGCACAACAGCAGCATAAATGAAGTTCCTATGTAGTTTGATTTGGAAAACAGGAGGAATCGCAGTTAACATTCATTTTTCAGCGGTCTCGAGGAATGAATCTTGCCACTCCCACCTTGATTAGTAGGCGGCGGCAACCCAACTAGCCGCCAGGGGTTGGCCTAAAGGACTACTAGACCTACTTACCGGACTTGTTCCCCCACCAAATGCCAGCACCAGTACCAGTACCAGTATCTATTAGGGAAAGACCACATGGACGTCCTAGTGCAGCACTTCAGGAATATGACCAGCCATATAGTGTTAGACAATCCACAGTGGGACGTGCTCTCAACACAGTCTGGCACGTTGAAGTTGGTACTTCCTATTGTATATATTTAAGAGTTTAAAATACTTTTTAATTTTATCTTACACGCTCCGTATCATGTTTAATAATGAAATATCTTCTTTAATTTGTATTTTATAGGATTAACTTTACCTTGGAATTAATTTACGAAGTACGATATCATTGGAGAAAAGTATAGGTGTTATAATTTCATAATTTTTTCGTAGTGTTTCCTATCAAAATATGTATCAATAAAAAAAATTAAATTATTTGATGACTATTTACAAATATTTGGGGATTACAGATCAAATGAATGATTAGCGAGCGAAGGAGCAGGAATCAAATGTAAAAAAAGTAGGGGATGAGATGAAATTCGATAACTATATAGCACAATTAACAAAGGATCTGTCACATGCAGGAATCACATGTAAGGAACGTTGAAATATTATATAACTCTCAATATATTACTCAGAACCATTTTCGTTATTTGAGCTATGGAGATAAGCTGGATTTCTGTCTTCAGAATAATTATTATTGCTTTGGGTTATTTACATTAAATTAATAATGTACAACTATTAAAGAATGTAAGGGGAGAAAAGCTCCATTTTTGTTTTACATATTTAACTCTCTTCATTCATTAATAATCTTTGAAAATGTGATATGGTTAATACGCCTATAAAAAAATTGTTTGTGTATAAGTTATATACATAGTTATTATACATACAAACTTTGATACATACAGCTGGATGCAAGAGAGAAAATTATTGAATTCTTGAATGTGGAGCCTTAGGTAGGTGATAATAATAATAATAATAAGTTATAATAAAATTAGAATACGTAACGTAAACAACAATGAAACTGAGTTGAAAGTTCTTTCCTAAGTGACCCATTTATCTCATACTTAGTTATTTACTGGAATTCATTCTTTCGAAGACCAGGATCTGATGTATAGTCACATCAAGGTTTTTCCATCAAAGTCAATATCGATTTAAAACAGTCTTAGATTATATATATAATTAATGGGATGTATAAAAAAAAGAAAATGACCATTTTTCTATCCAATATTTGTATTACTATTTCTTTGATATAAAACAAAATTAATACTCAAATTATAGTCCATTGTTATCGACAGTCATTAGATATTGGCTTGCTCGATCCCACGCTGATACCATTCCTCAAGGATGGTTGTAAAAGAACTCTTGTACCGCAATTTTAACTTCTTCAAAATTATCCAATTTTTTTCTCAAAGTGGTAATCCCATGGTTCGAGGCCTAGACTATGGTGGATGATGCAGGAGTTCGAACCCATGACTTTAAACTTTTCTTTGGTTAATCGGAAAGTTATGGCTGATTTCTGGGGAGTTATGTTCGGGGACCAGTCTACTCCTCTTTTTCGCCTTCTCCATGGAGAGAACATGACATCTAACAGTTTCTTTCGACTCACCACACTCCCTGGAAAGTTTGCGAGTACTTTTGGACGGATTTGACTCTAAAGCCTCCTGCAGAACTTCATAAATATCTATTAATGGTCGCCCGGAGACCTTCCTCCGTTTCAAAGTCGTATCTCCACTTCTGAATTTTTCAAACCAACGCCGTGTAGTCAAGGATGCCTTCCCTTCATGTTTAATAATTTCACAAACTGCTTCAGCAGCTGTAAAAAGTTTTACGACAATTTTGTAGGACACAGTCATGTTTCTTCTTAAAACAAATAACTAAACTAAGTTTTTTTTCTGAAGAAGTCGGATGGGATTAAACAAGCTTAGAGAATGCTTTCAAGATATTACTAAGTATTGGTGAGTATTAAATAGGATTAAAATATTTACAGCCCTTTGAAATCTTGAATTTGATAAAATGGTGTTTTTTTTTTGTTCTTTTATACCCCACTAATTTTAAGCTTTTAAGATGTAAATATCTCGGGAAAGGGACAAGTTTCACAAATTCAAATGAAGTCTCTATTTATCCCTTAATAAAAATATCGAATCATGAGTAGTTTTCAACCTCCCAAAAAAATACTTTCTAAAAATGTCTCCACCCATCCTCCTACCGTCCTATCGCTTTATTACCTATCATGGGCAAAATCCTTGAGAAACTCATCTTAAGACGCCTGTACCCTA